>NC_048575.1:67638872-67938872 GCF_013265735.2 Oncorhynchus mykiss | reverse complement strand
GCTATGAGGGGTGGCCGTCCTCTTCTGGCTGTGCCGGGTGGAGATTATAACAGAACATGGCCAAGATGTTCAAATGTTCATAAATGACCAGCATGGCCAAATAATAGGTCTGGGACAGGTAGCACGTCCGGTGAACAGGTCAGGATTCCATAGCCGCAGGCAGAACAGTTGAAACTGGAGCAGCAGCACGGCCAGGTGGACTGGGGACAGCAAGGAGTCATCATACCAGGTAGTCCTGAGGCATGGTCCTAGGGCTCAGATCCTCCGAGAGAGAGAAATAAAGAGCGAAACAGAAAATTACTGAGACACTGTGGCCTCATCCGATGATACCCCCGGACAGGGCCAAACAGGAAGGATATAACCCCACCCACTTTGCCAAAGAACAGCCCCCACACCACTAGAGGGATATCTTCAACCACCAACTTACCATCCTGAGACAAGGCAGAGTATAGCCCACAAAGATCTCCGCCATGGCACAACCCAAGGGGGGACGCCAACCCAGACAGAAAGATCACATCAATGACTCAACCCACTCAAGTGACGCACCCCTCCTAGGGACGGCATGAAAGAGCACCAGTAAGCCAGTGACTCAGCCCCTGTAATAGGGTTAGAGGCAGAGAATCCCAGTGGAAAGAGGGGAACCGGCCAGGCAGAGACAGCAAGGGCGGTTCGTTGCTCCAGAGCCTTTCCGTTCACCTTCACACTCCTGGGCCAGACTACACTCAATCAAATGACCCACTGAAGAGATGAGTCTTCAGTAAAGACTTAAAGGTTGAGACTGAGTTTGCGTCTCTCACATGGGTAGGCAGACCATTCCAGAAAAATGGAGCTCTATAGGAGAAAGCCCAGCCTCCAGCTGTTTGCTTAGAAATTCTAGGGAAATTTAGGAGGCCTGCGTCTTGTGACCGTAGCGTACGTGTAGGTATGTACGGCAGGACCAAATCAGAGAGATAGGTAGAAGCAAGCCCATGTAATGCTTTGTAGGTTAGCAGTAAAACCTTGAGATCAGCCCTTGCCTTGACATGAAGCCAGTGTAGGGAGGCTAGCACTGGAGTAATATGATCAAATTCTTTGATTCTAGTCAGGATTCTAGCAGCCGTATTTAGCACTAACTGAAGTTTAGTTAGTGCTTTATCCGGGTAGCCAGAAAGTAAAGCATTGCAGTAGTCTAACCTAGAACTAACAAAAGCATGGAATCATTTTTCTGCATCATTTTTGGCCAAAAAGTTTCTGATTTTTGCAATGTTACGTAGATGGAAAAAAGCTGTCCTTGAAACAGTCTTGATATGTTCTTCAAAAGAGAGATTAGGGTCCAGAGTAACGCCGAGGTCCTTCACAGTTTTATTTGAGACGACTGTACAACCATTAAGATGAATTGTCAGATTCAACAGAAGATCTCTTTGTTTCTTGCGACCTAGAACAAGCATCTCTGTTTTGTCCGAGTTTAAAAGTAGAAAGTTTGCAGCCATCCACTTCCTTATGTCTGAAACACAGGTTTCTAGCGATTTTGGGGCTTCACCATGTTTCATTAACATGTACAGCTGTGTGTCATCTGTATAGCAGTAAAAGTTAACATTACGTTTTCGAATGACATCCCCAAGAGTTAAAATATATAGTGAAAACAATGGTGGTCCTAAAACGGAACCTTGAGGAACACCAAAGTTTACAGTTGATTTGTCAGAGGGCAAACCATTCACAGAGACAAACTGACATCTTTCCGACAGATAAGATCTAAACCAGGCCAGAACTTGTCCGTGTAGACCAATTTGGGTTTCCAATCTCTCCGAAAGAATGTGGTGATTGATGGTATCAAAGCAGCACTAAGGTCTAGGAGTCTGATGCCATTAAAAGGTTATTTACCACCTTCACAAGTGCAGTCTCAGTGCTATGATGGGGTTTAAAACCAGACTGAAGCATTTCGTATACATTGTTTGTCTTCAGGAAGGCAGTGAGTTGCTGCACAACAGCCTTTTCTAACATTTTTGAGAGGAATGGAAGATTCGATATATGCCGATAGTTTTTTGATATTTTCTGGGTCAAGGTTTGGCTTTTTGAAGAGAGGATTTATTGCTGCCACTTTCAGTGAGTTTGGTACACATACTGTACATGAATGAATCGTGAATAATAATCGTAAATGAGTAAGAAACTTAGACGCACAAATATGATATCCCCAAGACATGCTAACCTCTCACCATTACAATAACAGGGGAGGTTAGCATATTTGTGCGTCTAACTTTCTCACTTGTCATTATTTCCGATTCATTCAGGATTATCCATAATTATGGTAGCATCCACATTCATGTAGTAGTGTTTAGAAACATATTATATTCTTATTATTAATAAAAGGGACCCCTAAATGACCCCAAAAGGTTCATATTTGACTGTGTAGAAATGTAGGAAATAGATTGACCCAGAAATTCTGAGGGAGGACCCCCAGACCCCCCACAAGGTTATGTCCCCCCACACTTTTAAAACCAAAGTTGCAACCCTGCCTTGCCTTGTTAGAAATCTAGATTAAACTCCTTTGAATTGTGAGTAATATTGATCAGATATTTTATCCAAACTAAATTAGCCTATTACACTAATTACCATTGTTCATTTGATAAATGGCAGCTGCAGCTAAGTTTGTCTAATTTGAACAACCATGCAGATTGATGTCATACATCCCTCATTAATTTCAATATGAAAACATAAAGAAATCATTATGGAAAGCATATCTCATTCTGCTGTTAGAGGTTACATTACATACATACTTTTCGTACTTTTTAGCCTTGGTCTATTGCACTTGAAACCAATAATGAATGTTTCACTAAGATCCTAAAGCTGAGCGGGGTGTGTTAGGTTGGGTTGGGGTGCTGCAGGGCGGTGGAGCCTTAGGGGCAGGACGGGGCGATCCAGCTATATTTTGTGCAAGTCAAAACAACCATGCAGATTAATGTCATACATCCCTCATTAATTTCAATTTGAAAACATAAAGCAATCATTATGGAATTCATATCTCATTCAGCTGTTAGAGGTTACATTACATACAGTACATACTTTTCTGACACAAACCCCACAGCAACTCAAAGTATTCAACTGTAACTCTCCAGCCCAAATGTCACCCTAATCGTTATTTAGTAGTGCACTGTAAAGGGAATAGGGTGCCATTTGGGATGCAGACAAAGTCTTCAACTAAGTGTCTACAAAGAGACTACAAAGAGCCCAACAAGTTCAGAACTACACTCTCACATATCCCCCACTACAGTAAACACAGGCGATGGGCAACATCATTGAACAATGATTAATACACTACATCTTCAAAAGGCTTTAAGAGGTGTAAAGCTGCCAGAGAGGATAGGATAGGTCTGACTATGAAGAAAGAGAGGACTGTCCTTCATGTCCTTCATGTTCCCTGTGGGAGCTAGCTCTCTACTAGCTGATTACTGCCTGGGGATCAAATGGGAAAGGGAGCCATTCTAATGTACCCATAACTCAAGAGGAACCATGCTATTCAACTATTTGTATGTATTAAATCTGTTAGAAATGGAAGCAATTATTCGTAAGAGCCATTTTGCTATACAATGGGGAATTCTCTAAAATACATTCAATGGAGTCTTGCAAGTGATGATGCATAACCGATTAGATATTACTTTATTACTGGATTGGTCTGCTAGGGAATTGAATTTGCACTGAGTACGAAAGGACCAACCATTATGCTGATAGAATAGGCCCTCTACCTGCAGTGAGACTATGCATTTGGCAAAAAAATATACCAAACCATGCAAACACCTTATCTTTGTATTCACAGAACAGACGTTATGCTACAACACAAAACAATGCTATTTGGAAATGCAATCCTCTTGTCTGTGCTGGGGGACTGCAAGGTTATGCTAAAATAAAACAAGGGATAACAATATTTCAGAATGCAATACATAAACCAAACTGGGTGAAACATACACCCTGTCTCATTCTTGAAGGAGATCTGATGCCGCTGCAGACACATTTTAAAGGGTAGTATGCACAAATGTGTTCACTTACACCATGGATGTGTCCCAAAAATGCACCCTATTCCCTATGATTGTGCACTACTCTTGACCAGAGCCTAAAGGGTCCTGGTGAAAAGTAGTGCACTACATAGTGTATAAGAATAAGGTACCATTTGGGATGTAGACCACTAGTCATAAATGCAATCCTGGTCCTCCATGTCCTCTGAGAACACAGCTCAGAATACAATTTGGTTATCACCGACGGTTTCTGTTCTGAAATGCAACAATACTTCAGGTCAGTCTGAGAGCAGATATAGGATGTGTCCCAAATAGCACCCTATTCCCTATCTAGTACACTACTTTGAACCAGAATCCAAAGTATTATATAAAAATAAGAGTGTAATTTGAGATGCAACCTGTCAGAAGTGTTATGGAGATGTTTCGACGGGTACCGCATCTCTTGAGTCGTTTTCACACATCTATGTCACATCATATTCCAAGACTATTTAAATGATAGTGTTCATTATTATTGTTTGGAAGGAACAGACTGTTCCATAAATTCTATATGGCAGTTGAACGTTAAACTGTACTGCCGTGTCTCTTTTTTTCATCTGAAGTCTAATCCACATGTCTGTGTGGTTGGCCGGGATTCAATCAAAGGCTCTGTCGATTATGTGCCTTTTAGAGGCCGTTTTCCTGATGTTCACAGAGATTGCACTGTGCCTTTGATTGAATCCCAGCCTTGGTCTTCTAGAAACACGTAGACGTTGCATTTGATTGCTGCCACAAAGTAATTTTGATGTTCACTTGTAATTATTAGACTGACGATTGCAACAGCAGAGGCCAACTTAAAGAGCAACCATTTACTGGAGCATTTTGCTATTTGGAATTGGAGCTACTGGAGATTTTTGGTAACTACACTGAATAAAAATATAAACGCAACATGCAATTTCAATGATTTTACTGAGTTACAGTTCATATAGAAATAGTCAACAGAAATATAAATAAAATGAATTAGGCCCCACTGGGAAGCTAGGCCCAGCCAATCCAAATGAGTTTTTCCCCACAAAAGGGCTTTATTACAAACATAAATACTCCTCAGTTTCATCAGCTGTCCAGGTGACTGGTCTCAGACGATCCCTCAGGTGACTAAGCTGGATGTGGAGTTCCTGGGCTGGCATGGTTACACGTTGTCTAGACTTGTGATGCCGGTTGGATGTACTGCCAAATTCTCTAAAATAATATTGGAGGCGGATTATGTTAGAGAAATTAACATTGGATTCTCTGTCAACAACTCTGGTGGACCTTCCTGCAGTCAACATGCCAATTGCCCACTCCCTCAAAACTCTGTGGCATTGTGTTGGGTAACAAAACAACATATTTTAGAGTGGCATTTTATTGTACCCAGCACAAGGTGCACCTGTGTAATGATCATGCTGTTTAATCAGCTTCTTGCTATGCCACGCCTGTCAGGTGGATGGATTATATTGGCAAAGGATACATGTTCACTAACAGGAATGTAAACAAATTTGTGCACAAAATTTGAGAGATATAAGCTTTTTGTGTAATGTATATGGAACATTTCTTGAATCTTTTATTTCAGCTCATGAAACAGCAACACTTTACATTTATATTTTTGTTCAGTATACAGGTATGTTTTCATTAGGTTATGGATAGAAAATACAGGTCTTTAAAGGATTTTGTCACAAATATCGCTTTCACTGTTTTAACTTGTTAGAATTATGTGGATCAAAATCTCTTCAGCCTTTCTCCTTTTGAAAAGCAGCCTGATTCTACATGTTGCTTGGATTGAGACCAAATGGCATAGATTAAGTGATTGGTTGGCTTGGCTTGCATTGGTTCTGTGCCTGCCAGGCCTCACTGGATGGTTGAATAAGCTTGACTAGAATACTATGTAAGGCCCTGTCACGCTGTCAGTGCAGTTCCCCCATTCACTGCATGTGCCATTCAGCTTAGGGACATTGGGTCCAATGGAAATTCTCAAGATACATGTACACAGCTGGTATTGGAAGACTAGCTGACATTTTCAACTAATTGTCGACCATTCTCTCTTCATAAGGGCAAGAGTTGATGGCTGAACTTGGAACTTTGAGGGAGATGGCTTTTGAAATGTCACCTGCACTGAAAAATAACTCATTGGGTCCTAGATTAAATGAAAATATGTTATTTCTCCCCTGGGCCCCGGTGCAAGTTCCCTGCACACACTAAATTAAATGAAACAGCGAGATCAGAGTACTTTCAACTGGTGAGACTATTTCTATCTAGTCTGTTCGTGTTTCTCGTATTATTTAAATCTATTAAATAGGCTTACAGAGCATTCGCAAAGTTTTCAGACCCTTTACTCAGTACTTTGTTGAAGCACCTTTGGCAGCAATTACAGCCTCGAGTCTTCTTCGGTATGATGCTACAAGCTTGGCACACCTGTATTTGCGGAGTTTCTCCCATTGTTCTCTGCAGATCCTCTCAAGCTCTGTCAGGTTGGATGGAGAGCGTCACTGCACAGCTATTTTAAGGTCTCTCCAGATGTTTGATTGGGTTAAAGTCTGGGCTCTGGCTGGACCACTCAAGGACACTCCGAGACTTGCCCTGAAGCCTCTCCTGCATTGTCTTGGCTGTGTGCTTAGGGGTGTTGTCCTGTTGGAAGGTGAACCATCGTCTCAGTCTGAGGTCCTGAGCGCTCTGGAGCAGGTTTTTATCAAGGATCTCTCTGTACTTAGCTCCGTTCATATTTGCCTCGATCCTGACTAGTCTCCCAGTCCCTGCCACTGAAAAACATTCCCACAGCATGATGCTGCCACCACCATACTTCACCGTAGGGATGGTACCAGGTTTCATCTAGATGTGACGCTTGGCATTCAGGCCAAAGAGTTCAATCTTGGTTTTATCCGACCAGATAATCTTGTTTCTCATGGTCTGGGAGTCCTAGGTGCCTTTTGGCAAACTCCTTTTGGGCTGTCATGTGCCTTTTACTGAGGAGTGGCTTCCGTCTTGCCACTCTACCATAAAGGCCTGATTGGTGGAGTGCTGTAGAGATGGTTGTCTTTCTGGAAGGTTCTTCCATCTCCACAGAGAAACTCTGGAGCTCTGTCAGAGTGACCCTCAGGTTCTTGGTAACATCGTGAATCTGTGGCCTTTCTAGGACTTATGAAAGGCAGCAATGCAGACAGTAATAGATGTCAGAAAAATGAGAGAATCCAGATAAAACATTGGCAGACAGACGGGCAGACAGACAGATGGAGAGGCAGGCGGGCGGACAGACTGGCAAGCGGGCAGGCAGACAGACAGGTGGGCAGACAGACGGGCATGCAGACAGGTGGACAGACCGACAGGCAGACAGACAGACGGGCAGGCAGGCACGCAGACGTGTGGCCTCAGTGTGCTGGCTTGAGGGAGTTATTGAGGAGCTCTGTAGTAATCCACTTCAATAGTGGGTTGCCCTGGGAGGAAGGAGACGCGGAGTTAAAATCAGGAACAAATCTCCCTCCAGATGTGGCCTTATTTCTGTCCCTCCCTCTGACTGACAGTCATTGTACTGAAATAAGAGGCTGCAAGACTGCCCGAAGGGATAAAACGTCCATTGATTCTGATGCAATTTGAGGCAGGCAGGTTACAGATTTGTGCATCCAAAAAGTAAAGGGCTTCGGAATTGGTATTCTGAAAGGTGTTTGGAGTCAGGAGGGAGTGTGGTGTGCACCGCAGTGGCAGTGTTGCATTTGGGGGATCGATACTGGGCTCTTTTGTCTGGATGTAGAGCAGAGGGGAGTACATACTTGTCACACTGCAGCTCTCTGACAGACAGGACTGAAGGGGCTGAAGTTGGGCATTCTGCTGCAAATGAAACACAGGTTCCTAATCAAACTTTCCACAGGAAACTGTTCACTCCCAGGGCATCTATATTCTCATGTTAGCCCTGCCCTCCGTTCAGTAATTGGGGTGGAAGGAGAGAGGAGATTGGAGGTTGTGCAGGAGGCTACTTACTGCAGTGTACTGTAGGTGAAAACCATTTGCTGTCTATCTCTGAAATGTGCACAGCATGGCGAGGTTAAACCATATTTATGTTCCTTGGTAGTCTTCAATTCCTGTTTTCCCCATCTCACAAGCTATCGTCTCGCAAACGTGGGAGTAATACAAGTAATTTGGAGCACACAGAAGGTGTACTGTACATATTGATTTGTCATGTCGTCAGTTTCCATATGCTGATGATAACTGTTGTTTTACAAGTTAAACATTCTAAATGAATGACCTCTCGTACTTACAGTATACTGAGTACTCTTATTTTATCAACAGTTAAAGAGTGTCCCTACTTTGCTAAATGAGTGTCGTCGTTCCCAATAGGGTTGGGTTGTGGAGGCTGTCAGATGTTTGTGTGTGATGCTGCTTACCTGACTGGGGAGTGTGAGTGTTCCTTGGTGGGAAGGAAGGCGGCAGACAGACACCGCCTGTTTGATCCCCTGAGTATCTCTCCTTACAGCAGTCACTCCTGATTGATGTAACCTGTCATATGCTAAACAGATCTATTTTTCCTCACACCCGTACCATATGTTAAGGGGAAGACTGTAGGCAAACACGCTGTTGAGCTCTGTGCTACACTGCTCTCTCCCCACTTTCTCTCTGGCTCCTTGATCTGCTCAGGCTCCCCAGGCTTGGTTCAGAAATTGGGTTGTGTTATACCTGAATGTCAGTGATGCTTTTTACTGAGAGAGAAGGGGGTGACTTTCAAATGTGTTCTGCACACATCAGTGGTAGAGAGCAGCAGAGAAACAGTAAATATTAAGTAGCCTACTAAGGTATGAAAGCCCTGGCTCTCCCTTTGCTCCTCTGGGGTAAGACATAGTTCTGTTTTTCTCATTTTGCTCAAATTAGTATGTTGGAGCGCTATTAATGAAGATTTGATAAAGCTTGGCCCAGTGTCTCAACAGTGCATGTTTTATGTGTTTTACCAAGTTGTTGCTGCTACTGCTGAATTCCTGCCTGGTTTTCACTTTCCCCTCTTTCTTTATTCATGGAAGATCAGCTTTCTTGCTGTTTTGCTTGGCACTTAACTGTTTACTAAAGTTCCAATGCAGCAGTTTTAATGGGTAACAATTAAGTACCTTACTGTAATAGATTTCCATTCAAACTGGCAAAATAGCTTTTTAGTAAAACATGATTATTTACTATCACTATTACTTGAGTAAAAGTAAAGATACCTTAATAGAAAATGTGAAAGTCACCCAGTAAAATACTACTTGAGTAAAAGTCTAAAAGTATTTGGTTTTAAATATACTTAAGCATCAAAAGTAAATACAATTGCTAAAATGTACTTAAATATCAAAAGTAAATTAGATATGTCGATTTCCTTATATTAAAAAAAATTATTTCCTGTACACTCCAACACTCAGACACCTTTTACAAACGAAGCATTTGTGTTTTATGAGTCTGCCAGATCAGAGGCAGTGGGGATGACCAGGGATGTTCTCTTGAAAAGTGTGAGTTGGAATTTTCCTGTCCTGTTAAGCATTCAAAATGTAACGAGTACTTTTGTGTCTCAGAGAATGTATGGAGTAAAAAGTTCACTGTTTTCTTTAGGAATGTAGTGAAGTAAAATTTGTCAAAAATATAAATATTAAAGTAAAGTACAGAAACCCCCCAAAAACAAGTTAAGTAGAACTTTACACCACTGTTTCTCAAGCAAGAAATTTGCTAGGAATGTCTGGGAGTGGTCTGAGTGATGAGGGGGAAACTGAAAACTAGCTGTCATTGGCAGAGAGGAACTCTCTTTGGAACTCTCTTTGTTATTGGTCTGTTAACCAATTTACCGCATGATGACGTCACCATGGAAAGCCAAAACTCCAACCCATGCAATCTGCTGATTAGAAGGTCCTATGTAGATTGTATTTTCAACCAGCAACTATCAGGAAATAATGCTGATTGAATTTGTTCAAATTTTTACAGTGTTAGTTTAATCAGTTTTGGCCTGCCTGTTGACAACACCAGGTGGTAAATTAGTTAAATGGGTAATCTACCTCAATCACTAATTCGAATCAAATAAAATTGTTTTAGTCACATGCGCCGAATACAACAGGTGTAGTAGACCTTACAGTGAAATGCTTACTTACGAGCCCCTAACCAACAATGCAGTTTAAAAAAAATACGGATAAGAATAAGAAATAAAAGTAACAAGTAATTAAAGAGCAGCAGTAAAATAACAAGAGCAAGAGGGTGGTACTGGAACAGAGTCAACGTGCGGGGGCACCGGTTAGTTGAGGTAATATGTACAACTAGGTAGAGTTATTAAAGTATTAAAGTGGCTATGCATAGATGATAACAACAGAGTAGCAGCAGTGTAAAAGAGGGGGAAATGCAAATAGTCTGGGTAGCCATTTGATTAAGTATTCAGGAGTCTTATGGCTTGGGGGTAGAAGCTGTTTAGAAGCCTCTTGGACCTAGACTTGGCGCTCCGGTACCGCTTGCCGTGCGGTAGCAGAGAGAACAGTTTATGGCTAGAGTGGCTGGAATCTTTTACAATTTTTAGTGCCTTCCTCTGACACCGTCTGGTATAGAGGTCCTGGATGGGAGGAAGCTTGGCCCCAATGATGTACTGGCCCATTCACACTACCCTCTGTAGTGTCTTGCGGTCAGAGGCCAAGCAGTTGCGATACCAGGCAGTGATGCAATCAGTCAGGATTCTCTCGATGGTGCAGCTGTAGAACCTTTTGAGGATCTGAGGACCCATGCCAAATCTTTTCAGTCTACTGAGGGGAATAGGTTTTGTTGTGCCCTCTTCACGACTGTCTTGGTGTGCTTGGACCATGTTAGTTTGTTGGTGATGTGGACACCAAGGAATTTGAAGCTCTCAATCTGCTCCACTGCAGCCCCGTCGATGAGAATGGGAGCATGGTCGATCCTCTTTTTCCTGTAGTCCATAATCATCTCCTTTGTCTTGATTACGTTAATGGAGCGGTTGTTGTCCTGACACGACATGGCCAGGTCTCTGACCTCCTCCCTATAGGCTGTCTCATCGGTGTGGGTGATCAGGCCAACTGCTGTTGTGTCATCGGCAAACTTAATGATGGTGTGGGAGTTGTGCCTGGCCATGCAGTCATGAGTGAACAGGGAGTACAGGAGGGGACTGAACACGCATCCCTGAGGGGCCCCAGTGTTGAGGATCAGCGTGTTGGATGTGTTGTTACCTACCCTTACCACCTGGGGGCGGCCTGTCAGGAAGTCCAGGATCCAGTTGCGGAGGAAGGTGTTTAGTCCTAGGGTCCTTAGCTTAGTGATGAGCTTTGAGGGCGCTATGGTGTTGAACACTGAGCTGTGGTCAATGAATAGCATTCTCACAAAGGTGTTCCATATGTTCAGGTGGGAAAGGGCAGTGTGGAGTGCATTTGAGATTGCATCTAGATGCAAGTTGGAGTGGGTCTAGGGTTTCTGGGATAATGGTGTTGATGTGAGCCATGACCAGCCTTTCAAAGCCCTTCATGGCTACAGACGTGAGTGCTACGGGTCAATAGTCATTTAGGCAGGTTACCTTAGTATTCTTGGGCACAGGCACTATGGTGGTCTGCTTAAAACATGTTGGTATTACAGACTCGGACAGGGAGAGGTTGAAAATGTCGGTGAAGACACTTTCCAGTTGGTCAGCGCATGCTCACAGTACACATCCTGGTAATCGGTCTGGCCCTGCCTTGTGAATGTTGACCTGTTTAAAGGTCTTACTCACATCGCCTGTGGAGAGCACGATCACACAGTCTTCCAGAACAGCTGGTGCTCTCATGCATGTTTCAGTGATATTTTCCTCGAAGCAAGCATAGAAGTAGTTTAGCTTGTCTGGTAGGCTCGTGTCAATGGGCAGCTCTCGGCTGTGCTTCCCATTGTAGTCTATAATGGTTTGCAAGCCCTGCCACATCCGACAAGCGTCAGAGCCGGTGTAGTACAATTCGATCTTAGTCCTGTATTGATGCTTTGCCTGTTTGATGGTTCGTTGGAGGGCATAGCAGGATTTCTTATAAGCTTCCGGGTTAGAGTCCAGCTCCTTGAAAGAGGCAGCTCTAGCCTTTAGCTCAGTGTGGATGTTGCCTGTAATCCATGGCTTCTGTTTGGGGTATGTATGTACGGTTACTATGGGGACGTATCCCGGAACATATTCTAGTCTGTGCTCTCAAAACAGCCCTGTAGCTTAGCATCTGCTTCATCTGACCACTTTTCTATTAATCTAGTCACTGGTGCTTCCTGCTTTTCATTTTTGCTTGTAAGCAGGAATCAGGAGGATAGAATTATGGTCAGATTTGCCAAATGAAGGGCGAGGGACAGCTTTGTATGCGTCTCTGTGTGTGGAGTAAATAAGGTCCAGAGTTTTTTTCCTCTGGTTGCATATGCTGATAGAAATTTGGTAAAACGGATTTAAGTTTCCCTGCAATAAAGTCCCCGGCTACTAGGAGCGCCGCCTCTGGGTGAGCGTTTTCTTGTTTGCTTATGGCGGAATACAGCTCATTCAATGCTGTCTTAGTGCCAGCCTCTGACTGTGGTGTAAACAGCTACGAAAAATACAAATTAAAACGCTCTAGGTAGGTAGTGTGGTCTACAGTTTATCATGAGATACTCTACCTCAGGCGAGCAACAGCTCAAGATTTCCTTATATATCGTGCACCAGCTGTTATTTACAAAAATACATAGTCCGCTGCCCCTTGACTTACTAGACGCCACTGTTCTATCCCATCGGTGCAGCGTATTACCAGCCAGCTGTATGTTGAGTGTCATTGTTCATTCACGTCTCCATGAAGCATAAGATATTGCAGTTTTGAATGTCCCGTTGATAGTTTAGTCTTCCACGTAGGTCATCTAATTATTGGCAAAGATTGAACGTTTTCTAGCAGAATGGAAGGAGGTGGGGGTTTATTCGATCACCTACGAATTCTCAGAAGGCAGCCCACCCTCCGGACCCTTTTTCTTCACCTTCTCTTCATGCAAATCACGGGGATCCATGACTTTTCTCGTTAAAGGAAAAAAATGATTCTGCCAGTCCGTGGTGAGTAATCGCAGTCTTGATGTCCAGAAGTTATTTTCGGTCATAAGAGATGGTAGCGGCAATATTTTGTACAAAATAAGTAAAAAAAAAAAAAGTTACAAACAAAGCAAATAAACAAACAAAAAAACACAATAGGTTGGAGGCAATTAAAACGTCTGCCTTCTTCTCCGGCGCCATCTTACACATTCCTATGATTAACAGTGTTATACAGTGTTAAATAACACTAATATGTGAAAACAATATTTTTTGTGAACAAATGTTTCATTTGTTATTATAACAAGATTGGTAGCAAAGTGAAATTCGTTGTGGAAATCTATTGCAGCTCAAATCGACTACAAAACCCCCAATGGACTGCTCTCTAACTAGACTGGCTAGTTAGGTAGCTAGCTAGCAAATGTAGCTACACACAATAATACTAAAATCAATATCAGCATGTGAAGTAACTAGCTGTAAAATCACATAAACAAACTGCATTATCAATTTAGGACTCTATCGCACCAAGTTTCAACTCGCATTTCGTCTCTTCCCAGAGCGATTACGTTGCTGTGGCAACAACGGCCCTTTCCCTCAGACACACAGGGCACATTGCGAGATGGTAATTGAAGGAGAAACTGAGTTGAATAATTTGGTAGGCTGTTTAGATTGAGCACATCTAAGCGAAATATATACTTTGTCGATATAAACGGATGGATGTGTTCTTGACAAGTACAGTGCCTTGCGAAAGTATTCGGCCCACTTGAACTTTGCGACCTTTTGCCACATTTCAGGCTTCAAACATAAAGATATAAAACTGTATTTTTTGTGAAGAATCAACAACAAGTGGGACACAATCATGAAGTGGAACGACATTTATTGGATATTTCAAACTTTTTTAACAAATCAAAAACTGAAAAAATTGGGCGTGCAAAATTATTCAGCCCCTTTACTTTCAGTGCAGCAAACTCTCTCCAGAAGTTCAGTGAGGATCTCTGAATGATTCAATGTTGACCTAAATGACTAATGATGATAAATACAATCCACCTGTGTGTAATCAAGTCTCCGTATAAATGCACCTGCACTGTGATAGTCTCAGAGGTCCGTTAAAAGCGCAGAGAGCATCATGAAGAACAAGGAACACACCAGGCAGGTCCGAGATACTGTTGTGAAGAAGTTTAAAGCCGGATTTGGATACAAAAAGATTTCCCAAGCTTTAAACATCCCAAGGAGCACTGTGCAAGCGATAATATTGAAATGGAAGGAGTATCAGACCACTGCAAATCTACAAAGACCTGGCCGTCCCTCTAAACTTTCAGCTCATACAAGGAGAAGACTGATCAGAGATGCAGCCAAGAGGCCCATGATCACTCTGGATGAACTGCAGAGATCTACAGCTGAGGTGGGAGACTCTGTCCATAGGACAACAATCAGTCGTATATTGCACAAATCTGGCCTTTATGGAAGAGTGGCAAGAAGAAAGCCATTTCTTAAAGATATCCATAAAAAGTGTTGTTTAAAGTTTGCCACAAGCCACCTGGGAGACACACCAAACATGTGGAAGAAGGTGCTCTGGTCAGATGAAACCAAAATTGAACTTTTTGGCAACAATGCAAAACGTTATGTTTGGCGTAAAAGCAACACAGCTGAACACACTATCCCCACTGTCAAACATGGTGGTGGCAGCATCATGGTTTGGGCCTGCTTTTCTTCAGCAGGGACAGGGAAGATGGTTAAAATTGATGGGAAGATGGATGGAGCCAAATACAGGACCATTCTGGAAGAAAACCTGATGGAGTCTGCAAAAGACCTGAGACTGGGACGGAGATTTGTCTTCCAAGAAGACAATGATCCAAAACATAAAGCAAAATCTACAATGGAATGGTTCAAAAATAAACATATCCAGGTGTTAGAATGGCCAAGTCAAAGTCCAGATCTGAATCCAATCCAATGCTTCTTCACCTGCATTGCTTGCTGTTTGGGGTTTTAGGCTGGGTTTCTGTACAGCACTTTGAGATATCAGCTGATGTACGAAGGGCTATATAAAATAAATTTGATTGATTGATTGATTGAATCGAGAATCTGTGGAAAGAACTGAAAACTGCTGTTCACAAATGCTCTCCATCCAACCTCACTGAGCTCGAGCTGTTTTGCAAGGAGGAATGGGAAAAAATGTCAGTCTCTCGATGTGCAAAACTGACAGAGACATACCCCAAGCGACTTACAGCTGTAATCGCAGCAAAAGGTGGCGCTACAAAGTATTAACTTAAGGGGGCTGAATAATTTTGCACGCCCAATTTTTCAGTTTTTGATTTGTTAAAAAAGTTTGAAATATCCAATAAATGTCGTTCCACTTCATGATTGTGTCCCACTTGTTGTTGATTCTTCACAAAAAAATACAGTTTTATATCTTTATGTTTGAAGCCTGAAATGTGGCAAAAGGTCGCAAAGTTCAAGGGGGCCGAATACTTTCGCAAGGCACTGTATGCCTATACCATCTATTGGTTGATTTGGCGATCTGGAGTGCAGGTAATTGTTTTGAAAAGTGTTATGAAATGTGATAGTGTGTTATCCCCAATCTGCAGTGCTGAGAGCCATTTAGCTATGATGCGTTCCTTCACAATTTCTTGATTTCACAGACAGACCAGTTAGAAATGTAAATCACGAGGGAAAATGTTATTTAACCCACTGACAGAATGTAGGCTTTCACCAAATTCATAAGAGTTTCATAATTTTCATGGGGTGGATTATCCCTTTAATAGACAAATACGAAATTGAGTATCACATTCCTATTACCTTGCATTTGAATATCAATATGCAATTTTAGGTTTGTATCAATGAGGTCCTGTTTATCCTCTTGTTTCCTGTGCTTCATGACACACTATGAAATGATGGTTCTTTATTTGGCGTTTGTCAGTCTAGTTATATGACTTGGATTTGTGGCAGCAGAATTTAGAGAAGTCAATATTCACCTGCACCACCTGACAACCCTGGGCCTCTCTGTGTGTATCTGTCTCAAATGGCATCCTATTCCCGATATAGTGCACAACTTTTGATCTGGGCTCTGGCCAAGAGGAGTGCAGTATATAGGGAATAGCATACCATTTGAGATGCAACACATAGAGAGGCCCAGGGTTGTCAGGTGATGCAGGTGAATATTGACGCAGAGGATTCAAACACTCCATATTAATCACCAGGTAATTCAGAAGTATTGCCTTCATCACTTATCAGAGCTCTTTTTTATTCAGCTCCAAGGTTTGCATCCCAAATGTCACTCTATTTCCTATATAGTGCACTACTTTTGAACAGGGTCCCTATCCACACTATGTAGAGAAAAGGGTGCCATTTATGACTCAGCCCCACACCTTCTAGCACCATAATCACACTGTTTCTCACAACCACTTATTGTGAGAGCTCTTATACATGAGCTAGATAATGAATTCAACATCATGAATGTGTGGGCTCTTTGTAAATGAAGAAGTTCAGGTTGACTGTTTAACAAATAGACAAGTATCTTACAAATTATTTTTTTCACCCACTGCACAATAAAAACAGGGACCTGTTGAGAAGGCAAAATATACTTTATGAGCATGTCAAATGAGCTGTTCTCTAAACATTCACATTTATTGTAAGAAAAATAAATGACAACTTTTATATTATGTTAGCAGCATCAGAAATCACTTTTTGAAATTATCCCGACTTTAATGAACTAGATCCCACTAATGGAGTCAATACAAACACAGTTTAATTAGACTGTAGCATTGTTTTAGCACCCAGGACCAGCTATTGTAAATCATCCCTAATCACACTGAAAAGCTCATTGGCGGCACCAACGCAATAAGGAGTTGAGTGGAACATAGAAAAAGCAAGGAGTATATGAAGGAGAACTGGAATTCAACTCCAGTATATTGCAGTATATTCAACTTCAGTATATACTCTTAATATGAAGATTATGTGTTCTATTAGATGCTTGAATCTGTTCTATGATGTCTTAATTATTTCACTGATCATGTCAGTATGATTCATAATTTACAGCTGTTTAAAAATATAAATAATTAATAGTACCCAATATCTTTCCAGGTATTTGAGTGTCTCATGGTCAAATTGTTTTATTGCAAGGCAATCTTGTACTGAAAGCATAAGTTACAGCTAGCTAGCACTGCATAAAATGCAGCTAATTTAGCCTACTCACCAACCTGACTTCGAGAGTAATGCTATTTATGTTAGCTAGCTGGCTAAGGCTATCCAACACTGCAACTCATCCAAGTTAAGGTAAGCTTTCAGTTTTATAAATGTATTGCTACTGGGGCCCGACGGTGTAACTGCTAAACAGATTGCTGTACACTACACTTTTTCCTGCGTGATTGTACACATATATTGAATTGTGGGTTTACTAGCGCATCAGTTCTAGTTAGTTGACTATAACGTTAATATGGTGACAACGATGTAGGCTGTGCAGCGGTTAGCGGTTATGGTATGAAGATCTGGCTTGGGGAGGTTTTTGTGCCTGGTCACAGACAGCTGTTGAGTTTGGCACTGAAGTCCACAAGAAAAGGTAAAAGGTGAGAGGAGAGCGTGTAGATGTGTGAAGGTCATGCCCTGACAATAGAGAGCCCTTGTTTCTCTATGGTGTAGTAGGTCAGGGCATGACTAGGGGGCATTCTAGTTTAATATTTCTATGTTATGTTCTAGTTTATATTTTCTATGTTGGTGTTTTTTATGATTTCCAATTAGAGGCAGCTGATAATCGTTGTCTCTAATTGGGGATCATATATAAGTAGATATTTCTCCCACCTGTGTTTGTGGGATATTGTTTTGTGTTTGTGCCTGTGCACTACGTAGTCACGTTTGGTTGTTCGTTTATTGATTTATTGTTTTTGCTTTAAGTTTCACTTTGAAATGAATATGTGGAACTCAAACTCCGCAGCGCCTTGGTCCCGTTCTCACCCCTGGTGAGACAAAAGCCTTTACAACAGCCCTACAAGCCCTCAGTCCAGCCTCTCTCAGCCTATTGCGGACAGTCTGAGCACTGATGGAGGGATTGTGCGTTCCTGGTGTAACTTGGGCAGTTGTTGTTGCCATTGTGTACCTGTCCCGCAGGTGTGATGTTCGGATGTACCGATCCTGTGCAGGTGTTGTTACACGTGGTCTGCCACTGCGAGGACGATCAGCTGCCCGTCCTGTCTCCCTGTAGCGCTGTTTTAGGCATCTCACAGTATGGACATTGCAATGTATTGCCCTGGCCACATTTGCAATCCTCATGCCTCCTTGCTGCATGGCTAAGGCACGTTCACGCAGATGAGCAGGGACCCTGGGCATCTTTCTTTTGTTGTTTTTCAGAGTCAGTAGATAGGCCTCTTTAGTGTCCTAAATTTACATAACTGTGACCTTAATTCCTACCGTCTGTAAGCTGTTAGTGTCTAAGGTTAGTTCCACAGGTGCATGTTCATTAATTGTTTATGGTTCATCGAACAAGCATGGGAAACAGTGTTTAAACCCTTTGCAATGAAGATCTGTGAAGTTATTTAGATTTTTACGAATTATCTTTGAAAGACAGGGTCCTTAAAAAGGGATTTCTTTTTTTGCTGAGTTTACAAGAGATAAACAACAAATACGATATAAAAGAGACAATATGCCTGGATTGGGAAGGCTCAGAGGTGAGGGACCATGATGGGTCACTATGTTTGCTTATCCACGAGCTCTTGTAACTTGAAGTAAACAATTAACAAACATTACAGACACGTGGCCATAGCTCAGGTGTAACAAGAATTATGTATTGATACAGTATGTTGAAGATAAGTACTGTAGGTGTAGCCGTTCACTAAAAATGGATTACAGTATAGGTTTTTGCTTGTTTTTATTCTGCTTTTATAGATATATATTATTATCATTTTTTTCCTCATTTCAGTTGTAGCCTACAGTTGTAGCCTTTAACATATTGTTTTCTTCTCAGATATAGCCTGGTTCCCTTTATATCCACACATTAATACTTTAGAGACTTGGGTCTGTTCTTGTCACATATTGTCAGAAGTCCTCAAATTAATTGATGTATTTAAAAGTGAATGTGCCAGCATGCCATTTGTATTGTCACAGTTTATACATTCAAGGTACAGATTGCACATTGTTTCAATGTTTAGTAATGCACGTTGTTCTCAACCATTTTCTTTAACTAACCCTGATCCATTTATGGCCATTTTCGAGTTGAGATCTATGTGACCTATGTAGCGACAGGGTAGTCTGACTGCCCTATGTTGGTTCCACTGCTAGAGTTTAGGTTCCACAGTGAGCGCCGCTCCCTCTCCCAATGATGTCTTCCATCTAATGTCAAAGGCCTCTACAACGCCTGCATACTTATCTGCATCATTTAATCTCACATTTCCATGGAAGACCTGGTTGATTAAATGTTTGATTATTATCTTGACGCAGCAGTTTCTGATAGATAGTGGCCTACAGTATGTGAAGGGCTGATCCTGCAGAGTACAGGCGTAGGCAGCATTGTGGCTGTGCATCTGTGATTAAAGGATACGCCAAGTGAAAGCCCTTTCAAGGCCATACATGGCTTTCGGCGACAATAATTACTTTACTATTGGAGTGGCACAGCGCCACTTCAAACAGAATCCCAGACCAGATAGGATGAGGAAGAGATCAAAATCCTTCCGATTTGCCTTATCGGAGTGAGCGGAGAGTTGGCTGGGTGGTGAAGTTACTGCCCCTCTGCTTTCTCATATGGTCATAATGGCAGGGACAGCATACTGAGCATTGAGCAGGGTATTTTCATGCAACCCATGAAGCCTTCAGAGTTGGAGCGCATTTCAAGTGTTTAGCTGAATGTTACAAGCATATGCCTTTATTTGCATGATTTCTTTCTGTGAAATCATGACGCGTAACTAATTTCATGTAATTAGCTAGCACATGAGAATGTTGATACACACACACACACACTCCAGTTTTGGGCTCCGCTCCACAAAAACTCACACAGCCTATAGAAATCGCACAGAACCCCACAGAATACTTCAGTAGCTACACAGCAGGAAATCACTGGTGAACAGAGCAATACAACACAGTTAACATATTCCTGTAGTGTTTGTTCCTGGACTGGTACCTTGTTTCTTTAGCGAGCGAGGCCACCCCATCAGGCGTGACGAGGCGGTGATCTCTGTGTTGTTGTTTTGTTTCTGTGAGACCAGGCTCGGCCCCCTGCTTCTCCCTGTAATTATTTGGCTGCTTGACTGGAATGCTGCCTGACATTTTCTATTCCCTTGCAAGCCTGGGAAATTGGAACAAAAGCATGCATTATTGCTCACTCTGTGCAGAGCGTATTGATTTGGATGTGTGTGTGTGGGGGTCTTGGTTCCTTGTAGAGAGCACCTTTTCACACCAATATATTTTTTCTGATGTTATTTCAGATGTTTTGGCATAATATGATGAGCATGCGTGATCATTTTTATATTCATTCATCCAACTACTCTATATATACAGAAGTATGTGGAAACCTTCAAATTAGTAGATTTGGCTATTTCAACCACATCTGTTGCCGACAAGTGTATAAAATCAAGCACATCTGCGTTGACAAACATTGAAAATAGAATGGCCTTACTGAAGAGCTCAGTGACTTTCAATGTGGCACCGTTATAGGATGCCACCTTTCCAACAAGTCAGTTCATCAAATTTCTGCTCTGCTAGAGCTGCCCTGGTCAACTGTATGTGCTGTATATTGTGAAATGGAAACATCTAGGAGCAACAACACCTCTGCCACGAAGTGGTAGGCCACACAAGCTCACAGAACGGGACCGCCGAGTGCTGAAGCGCTTAGCGGGTAAACATCTTCTGTCCTCAGTTGCAACACTCACTACCGAGTTCCAAACTGCCTCTGGAAGCAATGTCAGCACAAGAACTGTTCGTCGGGAGCTTCATGAAATGGGTTCCCATGGCCGAGCAGTCGCACAGAGGCCTAAGATCACCTTGCGCAATGCCAATCGTCAGCTGGAGAGGTGTAAAGCTCACTGCCATTGTTTTGTGGAAAAGGAATAATGGTCTGGGGCTGTTTTTTATGGGTTGGCCTAGGCCCCTTAGTTCCAGTGAAAGGAAATCTTAACGCTACGCGTTAACATTGTAGACAATTCTGTGCTTCCAACTTTGTGGCAACAGTTTGGGGAAGGCCCTTTCCTGTTTCAGCATGACAATGCCCCCGTGCACAAAGCGAGGTCCATACAGAAATGGTTTGTCAAGATTGGAATGGAAGAACTTGACTGGTTTGCACAGAGCCCTGACCTCAACCCCATCGAACACCTTTGGGATGAATTGGAACACCGACTGCGGGCCCAATTGCCCAACATCAGTCCCCAACCTCACTAATTCCTCTTGTGGCTGAAGGGACACAAGTCCCTGCAGCAATGTTCCAACATCTAGTGGAAAGCCTTCCCAGCATAGTGGAGAATGTTATAGTAGCAAATGGGGGACCAACTCCATATTAAGGCTCATGATTTTATGAATGAGATACTCGACGAGCAGGTCTCCACATACTTTTGGTCATGTAGTGTATGTCCAATCATAAATATTATACATATATCATGTCATTGTTGAATACTCATTTCTGATTGGATTGAAGGGCATTCTAGAGCGTGCTTTATTTCCCTATTATGCACAATATTTTTGCACAGTATAATTCAATGGCTATAGTTCTTACATGTTCTATGTTTGAGCTGCTTTTGAAAGCAAACTTGGAATTGAAAACATTTTTTTTATTGAATTCGATTCTCTTCATTGCATGCTATGATTGATGGTTTTGTTAGTTAAACTGGCAAGGCTGTTAGTTTAATTACCAAGACAACTACTGTTGCTATCTGGTAAACTTGCTAGCTACGTCAGTGGATGTTGAAAACATTTGTACTTGCAATGAACACATTTCTAGCAGTAAATGTGTTAAATTACAGCCATGGTATAAAAGGGATAATCAACTTGGGGTCCTAGGACTCCTATGCGTTCCCTGGAAAATAATGCAACTCCCGTGGAAGGTTAGTTCCGCTCCGCTAGCATGCCGTGGAACACAGCTTCCACGTCTTTCATCATTTCCCAGAGAACGCATAGCTCCTCGTTGATTATCCCTTACATAGTATAATGGATTAAAGTTGAGCAACATTTCAGTAGTAGGGGAAAAATGCTACTGTATCTTTGCTTTTGACAAATTATGTCATTGTTTCATCTAACTGCTTTAGAGTTGCAACCTCAATGTTCACTGATATTCACACTGAACATACTGAAGGCCAGTGGAGAGACAGAATTATTTTGCAGGGTTCTTTTGTAGTACAATAGTGTATGGACTATGGAGAGTGAACCCATGGGAGAATGTTAATGATTAAATCATCAGTGAAGGTCTCCTACTGTCCTTGGGTGTGATGTGACAAGCTGAGACGAGCACAGGGAATTGGGACATCATGACCTGGGCCAGTCAGGGACACCTACTTCTACTTATATCAATAAAAGGAAAGAGAGAACTATCTACTTATATCAATACCAGGAAAGAGAGAACTATCTACTTTTATCAATACCAGGAAAGAGAAAACTATCTACTTACAGTTGAAGTTGGAAGTTTACATACACTTAGGTTGGAGTCATTAAAACTTGTTTTTCAACCACTCCACAAATCTCTTGTTAACAAACTATAGTCTTGGCAAGTCAGTTAGGACATCTACTTTGTGCACGACACAAGTAATTTTTCCCACAATTGTTTACAGACAGATTATTTCACTTACAATTCACTTTATCACAATTCCAGTGGGTGAGAAGTTTACATACACAAAGTTGACTGTGCCTTTAAACAGCTTGGAAAATTCCAGAAAATTATGTAATGGCTTTAGAAGCTTCTGATAGGCTAATAGACATCATTGGAGTCAATTGGAGGTTTAAATGTGGATGTATTTCAAGGCATACCTTCAAACTCAGTGCATCTTTGCTTGACATCATAGGAAAATCAAAAGAAGCCAAGACCTCAGAAAAATAATTGTAGACCTCCACAAGTCTGGTTCATCCTTGGGAGCAATTTCCAAACGCCTGAAGATACCACGTTCATCTGTACAAGCAATAGTATGCAAGTACAAACACCATGAGACCACACAGCCATCATACCGCTCAGGAAGGAGACGCATTCTGTCTCCTAAAGATGAACATACTTTGGTGTGAAAGTGCAAATCAATTCCAGAACAACAGCAAAGGACCTCGTGAAGATGCTGGAGGAAACAGGTACAAAGGTATTTATATCCACAGTAAAACGACTCCTATATCGATATAACCTTAAAGGCCGCTCAGCAAGGAAGAAGCCACTGCTCCAAACCTCCATAAAAATCCAGACTACGGTTTGCAACATGGGGACAAAGATCGCACTTTTTATCCTCTGGTCTGATGAAACAACAATGGAACGAACTGTTTGGCCATAATGACCATCTTTATGTTTGGAGGAAAAAGGGGGAGGCTTGCAAGCCGAAGAATACCATCCCAACCGTGAAGCACGGGGGTGGCAGCATCATGTTGTGAGGGTGCTTTGCTGCAGGAGGGACTGGTGCACTTCACAAAATAGATGGCATCATGAGGTAGGAAAATTAGGTGGATATATTGACGCAACATCTCAAGACATCAGTCAGGAAGTTAAAGTTTGGTCACAAATGTGTCTTCCAAATGGACAATGACGCCAAGCATACATCCAAAGTTGTGGCAAAATGTCTTAAGGACAACAAAGTCAAGGTATTGGAGTGGCCATCACAAAGCTCTGACCTCAATCTTATAGAAAACTTGTGGGCAGAACTGAAAAAGTGTGTACGAGCAAGGAGGCCTACAAACCTGACTCAGTTACACCAGCTCTGTCAGGAGGAATGGGCCAAAATTCACCCAACTTATTGTGGGAAGCTTGTGGAAGGCTACCCGAAATGTTTGACCCAAGTTTTAACAGTTTAAAGGCAATGCTACTAAAAACTAATTGAGTGTATGTAAACTTCTGAAAGTAAAGTGTTGACTGACCTAATACAGGGAATTTTATTGAAAAGTAAATAAAAAGTATCCCCCTCAGCCCACCCCGTCTTCGTTAATTTTCAATCCTCCAATTTGGTTCTCCCTTATTTTCTTGAATAACAATGTTGTTTTTTTGGTTTAATATATGCACTTGTCTGGACTGAGAATAGTGCATTTAGGCCTATTTCACACAATGTTTTTATTTCCTATTCTTGGTAACCCTATAATTTCTACCATTTTCTATAGATACCACCTACTGTTTTTGGTATGCATACTATATTGTTCTTGCTCTACTTTCCTGAACGATTATTACTCACAAAAGGTTATGGAAATATGTTTTGTCAGTCTGGGCAAATAGGGTAACCTTGATAACGTTCAGGAGTCAGCATTTATTTTCTCTTCGTGGTAAAATCATTGCAGATTATACAGGGTGGTTTGGATTGTTTTCCTGACATTTAGTGTAACTTTTTAGTGTCAAGTATTGTGAAGTATACTACTTTGTTTTAAACGGAGCACATGAAGTCATACTTTAGTGTCAAATTATGACGAAATAGTGGAGAGAAACATAATAAAAACTGCAGTGTATTAATAATGTATTATTCAACATTAAACATGCATCTTCACACACCTACATGATTAATCAGATTACAATAATGTACAGTATATGATGGGATATATAATTCTACTTTTATGCTAATCAGAAATCTGTCAGGAAATGTGATTTACTAGGGCCTGCTAATTAAACCAAAGGATTTATAGAAACGATAACCACAATATGCTTTCTCAGATAAAGTGAAATATGTATCAGAACATTCGGAAAGTATTCAGACCCCTTGACTTTTTCCACATTTCTTTACGTTACAGCCTTATTCTTAAATGGATGAAATCGTTTTTTTCCCCTCATCAAACTACACACAATACCCCATAATGACGGTATTTCCAGACACCCAGTAACCCAAACCATATAAAGGGCTATATATTTCTTCCTAAATAAGATAAGGTACTGTAGTCTGCTCCAAGTGTGCATTCTGCTTCTGAATGTATCATGCCCTAAGGCTGTGATCTATTGGGCGTTTGGAAGCATGGCAGCTTGAGCGTGTATGATATGCAACATCAAACATGCCCTTTACAGACTGCAGAGTTCAACTGTGATCTCCTGTCAGGCTAGTTGAGGTGATCACAGGGTAAGCGTTTTAGGCCTAAATGACTCTCCTGACTTCTATTGCTTCATTGTTGCCTCAAAAACTCCAAGGTAACCAAGGAGGCTGCAGTTTAATGGGTATACTGTAGGAAATAAGGTAAAGGGATGAATGAATAAAGCAATGAATGAATGAATGAGTGGGATCGGTCAATAACATTTATTTTTTGAAGCCCTTTTTACATCAGCAGTTGTCACAATGTGCTTTACAGGATGAATGAATGAACAAACAAATGTATTAATGGATGAATGAATGAATGAATGAAGCTGACTGGTCACAAGAACGCATACATTGGAGATGTTTATCATGGTCAGAACCGTGGTTCTCTGATAATGAGTGGTTGGCTAGGTGGTTAACTGCTCATAGATTTTTTTTTTAAGAAGAAAACATACAGATTTTTTACAAACATATTAATCTGACTGAAATGGGGTTTTCCACCAGAACTGTCACTATCAACAAAATGTATCAACACCATAATTTAATTCTTCAGGTTTCATCAAACTACTCTATGCTCTTATTTTTTTTATCTGGGGAACACAATGTACAATCCTACAGTTCTAAAGTTGACTAATCATCTTCCCACTGGGCACACACTGGTTGAATGAGCTTTGTTCCATGCCATTTCAACGAAATGACGTTGAACCAACATGGAATAGACATTGAACTGATGTCTGTGCCCAGTCCACAAACGTAATATTACAGTGTATGCAAATGGCATTTTGTCAAACTCCGCAAAATTCCCAACAACACATAATCAACAATACAATGCTTGGTTGTATGACCTCACTGATGAAAACAACCCTAAAGTATACTGGGTGTGTATATAATTTAGGGCTGACCCCAATTAGTTGACTGGTCGTTTGTTTGGGCGTTAGGCTGTTGGTCGACAGAGATTGTTTTAGTCGAGCAGTAACAAATTATATACAGTATATATATATATATATATATATATATATATATATATATATATATATATATATTATCTATAAAACCGTCTTCTGGTAGATGGAAAGGCTTTCCCAACAACATTCTCAGTTAAATTTTAACTAGCTACAAAGTAGTCTATGCCTACCTGGGAGAATGAAGAATGATATCATGATTATTTGCATCAATCAAGTGGCCATTTGTTTTGCAAACTCCATCTCATGTGCTACAGAAACACTGCTAACCAAACAACAGTGCTAACCAAACAACAGTGCTAACCAAACAACAGTGCTAACCAAACAACAGTGCTAACCAAACAACAGTGCTAAACAAACAACAGTGCTAACCAAACAACAGTGCTAGGTGCCTGCACACTTGAATTAAAGGCTAACTACACTAAAATTCTAAACTTCTTAGATTTTTCCCAGACCTCAAAAGTGGTCTCTTGATGTGGTTAAATGGCATTGTTATGGACTTAGCAATTTTGTTGTTTTTCTTTTAACAAAGTGTGATATTGAGAGCGAAAACCTGAAAATAATTGAAAACCTTTGAATTTCTGACAGACTCATTTATCTGTTTAATAGGCCTACTATTAGCCAGCTTGGGCTGGCCTGGCTGTGAAAGACCAATATGGGATTTATCATTTTAGATTATTCAGAGTGTATGTCACTGTTTTTCAAATAATTTTTCACACAGGGCGCCTTTCAGGAAATTATTGGCAAGATTTGAGTATACCCACTTCTCCATGCACCACTACACCACTTGGGAGGTGTGATGTTTACAGAAGACAATCTGGGGGAGGAGTGATGTTTACAGAAGACAATCTGTTTAGTGAGTACTTCAGAATCAATTTCAAGCAAGAAGGGTCAAAGCAGTGACGCCTTGTGATTCAACAATGTAGGGTAGCACACTGCCCTGCTCTAAATGGGGAAGCTAGATGCTGCATGCAATTACCCAGTGTAAAGCACTCATGACTCCCTCCTAATTATAAACCCCAATGAACAATCACAGCCATTCCAATTAATTGTGCAACTCTTCAGCTAAAAACTTTTGAGAGCTGCAGCTCATAGTTAGAATGGCAAGTCCCTCTCTGTCTAAATTCACCACTTGTCACGTTCTGACCTTAGTTCCTTTATTATGTCTTTGTGTTAGTTTGGTCAGGGCGTGAGTTGGGGTGGGTAGTCTATGTTATTTTTTCTATGTAGTATTTATGTGTTTGGCCTGGTATCGTTCTCAATCAGAGGCAGGTGTCGTTCGTTGTCTCTGATTGAGAATCATACTTAGGTAGCCTGTTTTCCCCATTTTGGTTGTGGGTGTTTAATTTTCTGTTTAGTGTTTTCTGCACCTGTTTCGGGTTTTCGTTTTTTCACGTTGTTGTTTTGTATTTCAGTGTTCAGTTAATGAAATCATGAACACGTACCATGCTACGCTTTGGTCAACACTTTCTTCCACCTATGACAACCGTTACGCCGTTCATTATATGCTGCTGGATTTGAAATTCATTGGATGCCCCTCAGAGGAATAAAGGGAGGACCATCCTCTTCAGTGAAATTCATAAAAATAAAAATAGTAAAACATTTATTATATAAAACTACACTAAATATTTTAATGTCACCAAATAATTGATTAAAACCTAAGGAAGATCTACAGTGGACTCAACAGCACTCTGTAGGGTAGCACCATGGTGTAGCCGGAAGACAGCTAGATTCCATCCTCCTCTGGGTACATTGACTTCAATACAAAACCTAGGAGACTCATGGTTCTCACCCACTTCCATAGACTCACACAGTAATTATGACAACTTCCGGAGGACGTCCTCCAACCTAGCAGGGCTCTTGCCGCATAAACTGACATGTTGTCCACCCCATTAGTTTTTTTTTCAGAGTATGAATTTATTACTGAAAGCACAGGCTACAGCTAGCTAGCACTTCTGTGCATAAAATGTGGTGAGTAGTAGACACAAAGAGAGAAAGACAATAATTGCACAGTTTTGAACAAATACAAGTCCACCTAAATGAAGGAGAAGCACAGTAATTATGAAAACTTCTGGAAGATGTCCTCCAACCTATCAGAGATCTTGCAGCATGAACTGACATGTTGTCCACCCAATCAAAGGATCAGAGAATGAATCTAGTACGGAATGCATAAGCTACAGCTAGCTAGCATTGTAGTGCAGGTATTCCGAAACTGGCGTACGCCAAATAAAAATTTGATTCAAATTTTTAAATAATATATATTATTTTATTACTTTATATTCACATTTTCAAACAGTCCATTTAGATTTTCCAATGGGGCTATACATTTGGGTGAGTTTTTTTTTCTTGCCTGAGTAGCCTTGTTTCACTGCCAAAAAATAAATAAATAAACCATATAGTGTTCAGCAAAATAACAACACAATGTCAAATACAGGTAGCCTAGTCAAATAATTAACATCCAAACACATTAACCGTTACTCTCTCACAGGAATTCCACCAAAGGTCCGTATGTAGCCAAACGTAGCTGCTGCTCATTCCGTTTGCTTGAAAATGGATTAATGGTTAAAAAGTAAAGCTCGCGTCCATAGAGACACATACCAGCTCTACTGGTAGTACTGCTACTGTTCTGCTTCCACGAGCACATCCAATGCTAGCATCACTAATTCTACATTTGTAGTTAGCCCAGCTAGCATGGACACTGACAGTTGTGAATCTGATGAAGCCCGAAGAGCTACTGCTCCCTTACCCGGGAAAGCACCGAACAACAGACAGGGACGTTCAGCCATCGAAGAGGAGCAAATATGATGAGAACTACATTGATTTGGGGTTCAGTTATATTGCGAGTAGAGCCTTTCCTCAGCCACAGTATGTTATATGTGCAAAATTACTATCTCACAACTCGAGAAAACCTTCACTCTTGCACAAAACATGCCAATTTGAAAAATAAGCCACAGGAGTTTTTGGAGCGAGAATTAAGATGACTTTCGAGTAGTGAAACATGTATAAAAGCAACAGATACCATTAATAAGACGGGGCTAGAAGCGTCTTATATGGTGAGCTTCCGAGTGGCTAGGATAGGCAAGACCCATGCTATTGTGGAGGACTTCATTATTTTTGGTGCCACGGATATGGCTGGGACAATGCTGGGGGGAAATGCCCCAAAAAACTATACAGACAATATCTTCTTCAAACAACACCGTTTCACGACGCATCAGTGACATGGCAGGAGATGTTTTGAAACAATTACTGCTTTGCATACAAGCCAGTAAATTCTATGCATTACAGCTGGATGACAGGAGATGTTTAAAGTACTGTACCGCTTTGTGACATCAAATGGACTTTGGTGGTCAAGATGTGTTGGTACCTGTACTGATGGTGCAAAAGCCATGACAGGGAGACATAGTGGAGTGACAACGCATGTGCAAGCAGTTTCTCCAGACGTTACTTGGGTACACTGCAGCATCCACCGAGAGGCTCTTGCTGCCAAGGGAATGCCCGACTGCTTAAAAGACGTTTTGGACACTACAGTGAAAATGGTTAACTTTGTTAAAGCAAGGCCCCTGAACTCTCGTGTATTTTCTGCATTATACAATGATATGGGCAAAAAACACCAACAGAAAAACACCAAAAGAAAGATGTCCAGGGTCCCTGCTCATCTGCATGAACGTGCCTTAGGAGGCATGAGGACTGCAGATGTGGCCAGGGCAATAAATTACAATGTCCATACTGTGAGACGCCTTCGTTGGAGGCTCCGGACTGGGGACCGTCGCTGGTGGCTCCTTTCCCTGGATCGTCACTGCAGGCTTTGTGCCATGAATCATCACTGCAGGCTCCGGGCCATGGATGAATCACTGGAGGCTTCGTGCCATGTATCATCCCTGGAGGCTTCGTGCCATGGATAATCACTGGAGGCTTCGTGCCATGGATCATCACTGGAGGCTTCGGGCCATGGATCATCACTGGAGGCTTCGTACGTGGAGCTGGAAGCCTGGTACATGGAGCTGCCACAATGCGTCCTGGCTGGATACCCACTCTAGCTCGGTGAGTGTGGAGAGCTGGCACAGGATGCACTGGGCTAAGAAGGCGCACTGTAGGCATAGTGCGCATAGCCGGCGCAGGATATACTGGGCCGTGGAGGCAAACTGGAGGTTTGGAGCGTAGAGCTGGCACAACGCATCCTGGCTGAATACCCCCTGTAGCACGGCAAGTGCGGGGAGCTGGCACAGGCCGCACTGGGTTGTGATGGCAAACTGGGGATATCGTGCGTAGAGCTGGCGCAGGATATCCTGCGCTGAAGAGACGCACCGGAGACCAGGAGCGTTGAGCCTGCACAATCCATCCTGGCTGAATGCCCACTTTAGCACGGCAACTGCGGGGAGCTTGCACAGAACGCACCGGGCTATGGATGCGCACTGAAGGCACGGTACGCAGAACCGGAAGACGTGGCACTTGAACCGTGACCAACTCAACTCATTGTATTTACAGGGAGTTGGTTCTCGTTCACCCCTTAGTTCCGTTCGTTCCGCTCGCTCCGCTCACCAGCCCATGTGCCTCCTTCCCAAAAAATTATGTTTTGAGGCTTTCTCTCTTGCTTCCGTCCTTGCCATGACTCCTGGTATCGCCGCTGTTCCTCCCTTGTTGCTTCTGCCTGTTTCCACGGCAGGCTCTCATGCCCTGCCATTACCTCCTCCCATGTCCATGATGTCCTCCACTCCGGGGCACACTGCTTGGTCCGTTGGACACAAACCGAACGTAAAGCTAGTCATGCACAAAGCAACAAACAAAGACAAGTGTAGGAAAAAGGTTCTACCTAAGTATGATCCCCAATCAGAGACAACGATAGACAGCTGCCTCTGATTGGGAACCACACTCGGCCAAAAACAAAGAAACAGAAAACATAGAATGCCCACCCAAATCAAACCCTGACCTAACCAAATAGAGAAATAAAAAGGCTCTCTAAGGTCAAGGTGTGACAGGTGTATTCATTCCGCTGTTGAAAAACGAAAGCAAACTGAACGAAACAGGGATAAACATTTTGAATGTGTTACGTCTGTCACCTCAAATTTTTCTCTTGAGTTGTGTACCTGTAGCACGGCAAGTGCTACATAGTGCTAAACTATCATTCATAGGCTAGGTTGTAGCAACCTCATTATGGGTATAGGGAACATTTGAGAATCATGTAGAAGCCTGAACCTTTCGCTGTTACATTGAACTGGGTGAATGGAATATGAATGACAGTCATCCAAAGGGGGGCAACTTTCACCGGGACGGGGGGACATGTCCCCCCCACATTCTGAGATTGCATTTTTGTCCCTCCCAGTTTTATCATTGCAATGTGATACAAAACAAGGTAACGGTGTGCTTTAGGACCATGTGAACGCTGTAATGCGAGCTGTAATCAATTATGAACTGGGTGAATGGAATATGAATGACAGTCATCCAAAGGGGGGCAACTTTCACCGGGACGCGGGGACATGTCCCCCCCACATTCTGAGATTGCACTTTTGTCCCTCCCAGTTTTATCATTGCAATGTGATACAAAACAAGGTAACGGTGTGCTTTAGGACCATGCGAACGCTGTAATGCGAGCTGTAATCAATTATGCCCCCCCCCACTTCTAAAACTAACGTCGCACCCCTGGTCATCCAATATTCTGTAATAGAAATAAGGCCATGTTCATGAAAAGGAAAAATCGTCCTCCCTTATCTTAAACTGCACCGACCGCCACTATTGAAATTAGAATATGAAATTGCAATGTGTTTGACATTATGATATTACTGGACGACTGAGGCAGGCTCCTTCTGTGGTTATTTTCATGTGAAGATATGTTTTATCTCCATTTTAGGGAAACATTTTAACGTTTTTCTATAATTTCTGTTTTTGTTCCTTTCTGATTATTTTCTTCTGAAAATATGTTCTCTCCATTTTATGGGAAAATGGAAACTATTTTCTACAATTTCAGTTTTGTTCCCGAACTTCAAACATTTTATAAACCTTTCACCAATATTGCAAGATTGGCACCTTTGAATGATCCAAATACCAATAAAACTAGAGACAACATTATTGGATCTGAGATGGGAAGCACAGTGTCTCATATGAAGCTATTGCCCCATAAGCTAGGATGGAGGAATTAATCAGAATTATACTCTAGGCAATAAGGTCAATGCAAAATGTATTACTATACTTGTTGGCTCTTATTGGAACCGTATGTGTTTCCTCTGCAGATAGACAGGAAAATAGGTTTATGGCTTATGTCTTATTGCCCAGCACTATATTGAGTCCTGCACTGTCCTGGGGTGGATGTGAGAGGTAACCTCTAACCCACAGGCTTCCAACTGGATTGGTGTGATGAATTCTTAAAGCAATAGAACAATGAGAATAGTAGGGCTTTTCCACTGTGGCACTGGTGTTATACTCAGGACATTGATGTTGTTTCTCCTACCAAAAATGATGCTATAGGCCTATGGAAAGGTTACAAAAAGTTGGTATACAAGATTACATTTAACATTCTCTCCAATACAGTCTGTTTGTTAAAGAAACAAATACACTGGATCTTGCACAACATCTTTGGTTAGTAAATTAACAGCCAGGCAGCAGGCTCTTAATGCAGGCTATGGCTGGTAACAGACAGTCTGGGTATGGCGCTTGTCCTCAATCAGGGTTAACGATGTCTATCTAAAGTGCTTTGTACACCTTTAGTAAAACTGGTTCAAGCAAGTATTACCGTGTTAACATTTCTGATTCATATATTTGGCTTGGTACTCGAATAGCATATGTTGCCACATGGTCCTTTCCATCAGTCTCCTCCAAATGTAGTGAATTCATATTCATTTTCCCCTATAAAGTCGTGGGCATCTATTTGGATTTGCATGATGTCACAGGGGCCACATGGGCACTTTCTGAAGAAGTCTGCTCCTGCTCTGCAGCTCTACTAGGGATTGCTGCAACAGCTGTTTCCCTACATCTCAGTGCCTCTAATGTGCCGCTAAACTTCATGGGGCAGAACAGCTTGCTCCATTCTGTTCTGTTGCAATAGACTTGTGGGGGGACTTGTGTACACTTGTCCCAAAATCTACCTTGATTAAAAGGAGGAATGGAACATTTACAGTACCAGTCAAAAGTTTGGACACACCTACTCATTCAAGGGGTTTCCTTAATTTGAAATAATACATATGGAATCATGTAGTAACCAAAACATTTGCCACACTTTGCCTTGTGACAGCTTTGCACACTCTTGGCATTCTCTCAACCAGTGTGGGTGTGCTTTGTTGGTGACACTGTCAGTGATTTATTTAGAATTCAAGGCACACTTAACCAGTATGGCTACCACAGCATTCTGTAGCGATACGCCATCCAATCTGGTTTGCGCTTAGTGGGACTATAATTTGTTGTTCAACAGGACAATGACCCAACACACCTCCAGGCTGTGTAAGGGCTATTTGACCAAGAAGGAGAGTGATGGAGTGCTGCATCAGATGACCTGGCCTCCACAATCACCCAACCTCAAACCAATATAGATTGTTTGGGATGAGTTGGACCGCAGAGTGAAGGAAAAGCATCCAACAAGTGCTCAGCATATGTGGGAACTCCTTCAAGCATTCCAGGTGAAGCTGGTTGAGAGAATGCCAAGAGTGTGCAAAGGTGTCATCAAGGCAAAGGGTGGCTACTTTTTTGGTTACTACATGATTCCATATGTGTTATTTCATAGTTTTGATGTCTTCACTATTATCCTGCAATGTATAAAACAGTTAAATAAAATAAAGTAAAACCCTTGAATGAGTAGGTGTGTACAATCGTTTGACTGGTATTGTATGTTTCTTTCCTTTTTTGTATAGACCATCATTTGGTTGCACATCACTATTGTAGATTGCCCTCCACTGCAGGTGATATTGTATTGAATAGGTTTTTCATACCATCTACTGTATATCAATACTGTATCATACCCCCTATCCCAACTGCATGTTATATTTCTTTGCACTCTTTCCTTTCTCCATACAACTTTTGATCAAGCACACATTTTGTTGGACTCACCAGGAGTTTTCAAATGCTTTATTTTCATTTGCATTTTTTTAATTGAACCTTTATTTAACTAGGCAAGTCAGTTAGAACAAATTCTTATTTACAATGACGGCCTACCTCATGAAGCTGGATGAGAGAATATATACACAAAGAAAAAGGTACAAAAGTCATTCAAAATAAAAAGGAAGCCTGTGCCATAGCGGTCTTCTATACCAGAGCTTTGGCTTCTTCACAGAGTAACTTTGTCTACGTCCCAAACTGCACCATATTCCCTATATAGTGCACTACTTTTGACAAGGGCTCAAAAGTTGTGCACTATATAGGGAATAGCGAGTCATTTGAGACATTAAAGATCTGTGCAGAATGCAAAAAATCATATTTTTCTAGAGCTCTACAGTATCAAAAACTTGGCCTTCTTATTTTACTTTCCTGAGTCAATACCCAGACTATTGCACGTGTATTGATTGACACTAGTTTGTTTCATGCTCATCTCCAGACTCCAAGCATATGTTTGAAAGGCAATTTTCAACCTGTCCCAAAACACACATTAGCCGATACACCAGAGAATAATACATGTGCTGAATGTTTGTTTGCATAATCCAATGTACATGCTAGCTTGCTAAATTGTTTGTTGAGGCATATCCCTCTGTTTTCTTAATGGTAGACTGTAAATCCTTTGGTCTCAAGTTATCACTATTTAATAAGTCTAGGAAGTACAGTTTAACTATTGTATTGTAGTAATTACGATGCACATACAACAGTAACCTTAATCATTATCTTTATCCTACCAGCACACTGCTAATCATTCATTTAAACTACAAAATAGTTGGTAGATCACTACAACACGGTACAATATTAATTAGTAATATTAATTCCCCATCACACAGGCACGTACCATATACAGTACTGTACTATCAAATATATTCAGCATCAAGCTCAAGTTTTGTTCTCTCTTTACCCTATGCACATTTGGGATTTGTGTATCTCCAACAGAGATAAATAATGTACATTCAACAAAGAAACAGAACTGAGGTAAAACAGGTAAAAATAGCAGCTACAGATATCAAACTTGATCATGGAGGCTTACAGATCTAGGATCTTAATTTGATCACTCTTTTGGTTCTGAGAATTTGCAAATCCTGCAAATCTGGAAATGCAAACGTGTTGTCACGGTTGTTGTAATGAGGAGACCAAGGCGCAGCGTGGTAAGCGTACATACTTCTTTAATAAAGAAAGAACACTGAACAAACTATGCAAAATTAACCGTGAAGCTAATATGGCTAGTGCAGACAGGCAACTAAACATAGAAGAAGATCCCACAAAATACCCAAGGAATATGGCTGCCTAAACATGGTCCCCAATCAGAGACAACGATAAACAGCTGCCTCTGATTGAGAACCAATCTAGGCAACCATAGACATATAAACACCTAGACTTACAAAACCCCTAGACATACAAAAACCCCTAGAAAATACAAAAACTAAACAAACCACCCTCGTCACACCCTGACCTAACCAAAATAATAAAGAAAACAAAGATAACTAAGGGCAGGGCGTGACACGTGTAGTGTATTTGAGTTATAAAAAGGCTTCTAAAGTTTGTAATTCCCACTTTGAAATTTCAGACTTAATTTGTCCAAATGAAAAATGTATCAACCCCTAAAAAAACGTCCATTATTTATAATCCACAGAATAATTCACATTTCCTGTAAATCCAGAATTATTTTCCTAATGTAGGAAACTGGCTCAAATTTAGATGCTATTGCTGTATTTGATGCTAAAGGAATGTCAGGACAAAGGGAAATCACAGATATGCAAATAATAGCCTTGGTGCTAGTCTGCATGTATTTGTCAATGTCTTTTTTTGTGCTGGTCTCTCTCTCTCTCTCTCTCTCTCTCTCTCTCTCTCTCTCTCTCCTCACACACAGAGGCATGCAGGCCAGTTCACACACAAGCACACACAAACAGTTAAGTGAGGCCCCACTGTGGTATGGATTTGTTTGAGAAATGTGAGATCATGAATATTTGATTGTACATTTCCCCGCTTCAACAATGGAGTTCAGCAATTCCTGCCCAATTACTGTATGTGAACAGCAGTGAGCCAATGAGGAGCTCTCGCGTGTGTGTGTGTGTGTGCGTGTGTGTGTGTGTGTGTGTGTGTGTGTGTGTGTGTCGCTTGATGGGTGATATACATTCTCCATGGCTTTATGTCTCCATGACTATATATATTATGTTAAAATTACATCTGAGCTGCTCATGACCTGAGAATTAGGTCTTATCCTGGAAATGCACTGTACAATAATCCTTAAGGCTTAACTAAACGCAAAATGATTTGAACAACCTTTACTGACAGGAAAGATAAAATAAAGGATTTGCTAAGTTTAACATTTAAGAAAAGAGGTGTGAAGTGGAAAATGAATCATGAAGCACCGTATGGGCGTATCAGTTGTATATTCTGTATTTGAATAAATAGGGACTTGGAAAGTTGTATACTTGGGTTGAAACTTTAGATGATAATACTTTTGGTGCAGTGTGCTTTTCATTTCCTTACCTTTACTGGTAATTGTATGGAATAGTAATTTCAAGAGTGTTTGCAATTTCAATAAATCACTGGCCATTTTATGAGCAGATTGGAGTTGGATATATTAATTTTATAATAAGATTTTGCAGCACTTCATAAAATGGTAGATGAAACCTATTGCTCTCTCGTTCTCGAACCAATGAAAATAAGCTTGCTTGCTTTAAAGAGCGGTCTGCTTTCTGTTCAAGCAGACATAAGCCTAGGAGAAGGTCACTTACAAAGAGACCATGAATACATCTTCAGGTGACTGAGTAGAAAAGTACAGGTAGAAGGAATGAAGCCAATGTGGAATAAATGGTGATGTTGTCAAGTAAGTAGTTTATTGTGAAAGAGCTCTGTGGGACAAATCATGCCTTTGCCCTGAATTTAGTCTTCCCTTTACATTTTCACGTGAGTGACAACATATTGTGATTGATAGTCAGACCCAGAGGCCATACTCCGACTCCATCCTCACCACTAGTCAGTCAAAACGGTTAAACCTTCTAGCAAATGCTTAACACATTCTGGCACGTCACACAATCCCTCAACCTCATCTCAGACAGGATATACAGTGCATTCAGAAAGTATTCAGACCCTTTGACTTTTTCCACATTTTGTTATGTTACAGCCTTATTCTAAAATGGATTAAAAAAAATATGTCCTCAATCTACACACAATACCCCATAATGACAAAGTGAAAACACATTTCATTTATTTTTTGCAAATTTATTACAAATCATAAACAAAAATACCTTATTTATATAAGTATTCAGACCCTTTTCTGTGAGACCCGAAATTGAGCGCAGGTGCAGTCTGTTTCCATTGATCATCCTTTAGACGTTTTTACAACTTGATTGGAGTCCACCTGTGGTAAATTAAATTGATTGGACATGATCTGAAAAGGCACACACCTGTCTATATAAATCCTCAAAGTTGGCAGGATTAAACTGGTCCAAAAGGCTTCTTAATAGCTTCTACCCCCAAGCCATAAGACTCATGGGAACAGCTACTTAAAGGGCTACCCAGACTATTTGCATTACCCCCCCACCCCCTCTTTTATGCTGCTGCTACTCCCTGTTTATTATCTATGCATAGTCACTTTAACTCTACCTACATGTACAGTGGGGAATACAAGTATTTAATGCAATAAAATGCAAATGAATTACTTAAAAATCATACAATGTGATTTTCTGGATTTTTTTTTTTAGATTCCGTCTCTCACTATTGAAGTGTACCTATGATAAAAATTACAGACCTCTACATGCTTTGTAAGTAGGAAAACCTGCAAAATCGGCAGTGTATCAAATACTTGTTCTCCCCACTGTACATATTACCTCAATTACCTCGACTAACCAGTGCCCCCGCACATTGACTCTGTACCGGTACCCCCTGTACATGGCCTTGTTATCGTTATTTTACTGCTGCTGTTTAACTATTTGTTACTTTTATTTTATATTTTTGACTTAATTTTTCTTAAAACTGAATTGTTGGTTAAGGGCTTATATTCTCAGCGCATGTGACAAATACAATTTGATTTGATTTGACAGTGCATGTCAGAGCAAAAACCATGAGATCGAGGGAATTGTCCGTAGTGCCCCGAGACAGGGTTGTGTCGGCACAGATCTAGGGAAGGGCACCAAAACATTTCTGCAGCATTGAAGGTCGCCAAGAACACAGTGGACTCCATTATTGTTAAATGGAAGAAGTTTGGAACCACCAAGACTCTTCCTAGAGCTGGCCACCCGGCCAAACTGAGCAATCTGCGGAGAAGGGCCTTGGTCAGACCAAGAACCCGATAGTCACTCGGACAGAGTTCCAGAGTTCCTCTTTGGAGATGGGAGAACCTCCCAGAAGGACAACCATCTCTGTAGCACTCCACCAATCAGGCCTTTACGGTAGAGTGGCCAGGCCAGAGCCCGGACTTGAACCCAATAGCTGTGCAGTGACGCTTCCTATCCAACCTGACAGAGCTTGAGAGGATCTGAAGAGAAGAATGGGAGAAACGCCCTAAATACAGGTGTGCCAAGCTTGTAGCATCATACCCAAGTCTTGAGGCTGTAATCACTGCCAAAGGTGCTTCAATGAAGTACTGAGTAAAGGGTCTTAGTACTTATGTAAATGTGATATCAGTTGTTTTTTTATTTGTGTTTTTGTGATAATTGTATTTTTTATAAATTAGCAAAAATGTCTAAAAACTCATTTTTGCTTTGTCATTATGGGGCATTGTGTATAGATCATTTCCCTCCCTAATCAATTTAAACAATTTTTGAATAAGACTGCAATGTAACAAAATGTGGAAAAAGTCAAAGGGTCTGAATAGTTTCCGAATGCACTGTATAATCCTGGTTTTCAGTATCTGCATTTTGAGATGTATGCCGTAAGAGGTCGTTATAACATTTTTGTCACATTACCATTCATCACAACAGAGCATCTCCCAACTTATCAATTAAACTGCTGCCATCTCTGAATGTACAGTATCTGACATACTAATCCGTGTCAAATGCCTGCTATTCTGTGATTATCAGGCAAGAGCTCTGTGGGTCCCAGGGAGAGGTTTGAGAACCATTGAGAGGTATCATGCAGTATGTGTGTCGTGTGTTGGATGTGTCTGAACGTTTCACACAACCCTGTTCGAAAGGTGCATCTCCATAGCGGTCAATAAATGATGGTCTTCTTGATTATGTGTAACATCAGTATTCAAAGATCTACTCTTTACAAATCATATTCAAACTTTGAGATTAGAATTAGACTTACATACAGCACAATGTCAAGATAAAAATACAACCTACATGACTGATAGAAAATAAAATATACATTTTAAAATATTCTTTGAAACAATGCCAAATATGAGTGGAAACTCTCCCTTTCTTCTAGCCTTAGAGTGAGTCGTTGCATCAAAAGCACAGAGCTGTGGGTAAAAAACAACAACAACAACAAGATAAATAAATAAAAGAATGCACCGCTCAGTTTTTAATTTGCCCCCGAGATGCATTACAAGGCTGCGTTTATTTCCCAGTAATAAAGTGAGGTGTGCAGAAAGAGGTAATACCTTAATTATTGCCATCCAAGTATATCTTAGAGGTCATTATATTCCGCTTTCCGAGTCTAACTGAAGTACTTAGGCAAACAAATTATAAGTGCAATGTTAACACAAGGTGAAACCGATTCTCAGACAGAAACAGCAAAATGTGTTTACAGTTTCTCAAAAGCAGCAGGTGGCTATAACTCTAATCAACAACCATAAGCTATTCAAACAACTAGAGCATATGGAAAATTGACACACTGTCCCCTTCTAATAATCCATGTCTTTATTCAAGCAATTTAAAACATCTAAAGTGAATGAAGCCAAATGTTAGTAGTTAATTAAATTATCTTAGACCAGGGGGCATTGATAGAGGTTAATAAAACATAAATACACGAAGGCTTCATGCTATTGTCAAGCGGTTAGACCTTTCCCCTATGGCTTGCCAAAGAGATCCTGGTAAAACAATAGTACAGTCATTATTCCCCATTAAAAGCTCTCACCAAACAAAACCTTTGTGTGAGTCTGAGTCCCAAAGGGCACCTTATTCCCTACATAGTGCAGTACTTTTGACCATAGTGCACTACTACTGACTCAGCTTCTGTGTAAGAGATAGACATCAATAGAACTATAGTGACTGGTCTGCGTCCTTTGGGACCAGCTCGGCGATAACGGTGTAAATTAAAACCTGCCTTGTCTTTGCAATATAAACACGTCTGTAGTTTGCTGAGATAATTTTTTTGTTGTTGTTCATCCCTCACCCGCAAAGAGAAGTTATTCATATGACTTCCGGCACCGACAGAGATGGCCGCCTCGCTTCGCGTTCCTAGGAAACTATGCAGTGTTTTGGTTTTTTACGTGTTATTTCTTACATTAGTACCCCAGGTCATCTTAGGTGTCATTACATACAGTCGAGAAGAACTACTGAATATAAGATCAGCATCAACTCACCATCAGTACTACCAAGAATATGTTTTTCGCGACGCGGATCCTGGTTTCTGCCTTTCACCCAGGACAACGGAGTGGATTCCATGCAGCGACCCAAAAAAAAAACAACTCCGAAAAAGAGGGAAACGAGGCGGTCTTCTGGTCAGACTCCGGAGACGGGCACACCGTGCACCACTCCCTAGCATTCTTCTTGCCAATGTCCAGTCTCTTGACAACAAGGTTGATGAAATCCGAGCAAGGGTAGCATTCCAGAGGGACATCAGAGACTGTAATGTTCTTTGCTTCACGGAAACGTGGCTCACTGGAGAGACTCTATCCGAAGCGGTGCAGCCAACGGCTTTCTCCACGCATCGCACAGACAGAAACAAACATCTTTCTGGTAAGAAGAGGGGCGGGGGCGTATGCCTTATGACTAACGTGACATGGTGTGATGAAAGAAACATACAGGAACTCAAATCCTTCTGTTCACCTGATTTAGAATTCCTCACAATCAAATGTAGACCGCATTATCTACCAAGAGAATTCTCTTCGATTATAATCACAGCCGTATATATCTCCCCCCAAGCAGACACATCGATGGCTCTGAACGAACTTTATTTAACTCTTTGCAAACTGGAAACCATTCATCCGGAGGCTGCATTCATTGTAGCTGGGGATTTTAACAAGGCTAATCTGAAAACAAGACTCCCTAAATTTTATCAGCATATCGATTGTGCAACCAGGGGTGGAAAGACCTTGGATCATTGTTACTCTAACTTCCGCGAAGCATATAAGGCCCTGCCCCGCCCCCCTTTCGGAAAAGCTGACCACGACTCCATTTTGTTGATCCCTGCCTACAGACAGAAACTAAAACAAGAGGCTCCCACTCTGAGGTCTGTCCAACGCTGGTCCGACCAAGCTGACTCCACACTCCAAGACTGCTTCCACCACGTGGACTGGGACATGTTTCGTATTGCGTCAGACAACAACATTGACGAATACGCTGATTCGGTGTGTGAGTTCATTAGAACGTGCGTTGAAGATGTTGTTCCCATAGCAACGATTAAAACATTCCCTAACCAGAAACCGTGGATTGATGGCAGCATTCGCGTGAAACTGAAAGCGCGAACCACTGCTTTTAATCAGGGCAAGGTGTCTGGTAACATGACCGAATACAAACAGTGCAGCTATTCCCTCCGCAAGGCTATCAAACAAGCTAAGCGTCAGTACAGAGACAAAGTAGAATCTCAATTCAACGGCTCAGACACAAGAGGCATGTGGCAGGGTCTACAGTCAATCACGGACTACAGGAAGAAATCCAGCCCAGTCACGGACCAGGATGTCCTGCTCCCAGGCAGACTAAATAACTTTTTTGCCCGCTTTGAGGACAATACAGTGCCACTGACACGGCCTGCAACGAAAACATGCGGTCTCTCCTTCACTGCAGCCGAGGTGAGTAAGACATTTAAACGTGTTAACCCTCGCAAGGCTGCAGGCCCAGACGGCATCCCCAGCCGCGCCCTCAGAGCATGCGCAGACCAGCTGGCCGGTGTGTTTACGGACATATTCAATCAATCCCTATACCAGTCTGCTGTTCCCATATGCTTCAAGAGGGCCACCATTGTTCCTGTCCCAAGAAAGCTAAGGTAACTGAGCTAAACGACTACCGCCCCGTAGCACTCACTTCCGTCATCATGAAGTGCTTTGAGAGACTAGTCAAGGACCATATCACCTCCACCCTACCTGACACCCTAGACCCACTCCAATTTGCTTACCGCCCAAATAGGTCCACGGACGATGCAATCTCAACCACACTGCACACCGCCCTAACCCATCTGGACAAGAGGAATACCTATGTGAGAATGCTGTTCATTGACTACAGCTCGGCATTCAACACCATAGTACCCTCCAAGCTCGTCATCAAGCTCGAGACCCTGGGTCTCGACCCCGCCCTGTGCAACTGGGTACTGGACTTCCTGACGGGCCGCCCCCAGGTGGTGAGGGTAGGCAACAACATCTCCTCCCCGCTGATCCTCAACACTGGGGCCCCACAAGGGTGCGTTCTGAGCCCTCTCCTGTACTCCCTGTTCACCCACGACTGCGTGGCCACGCACGCCTCCAACTCAATCATCAAGTTTGCGGACGACACAACAGTGGTAGACTTGATTACCAACAACGACGAGACGGCCTACAGGGAGGAGGTGAGGGCCCTCGGAGTGTGGTGTCAGGAAAATAACCTCACGCTCAACGTCAACAAAACTAAGGAGATGATTGTGGACTTCAGGAAACAGCAGAGTGAACACCCCCCTATCCACATCGATGGAACAGTAGTGGAGAGGGTAGCAAGTTTTAAGTTCCTCGGCATACACATCACAGACAAACTGAATTGGTCCACTCACACAGACAGCATTGTGAAGAAGGCGCAGCAGCGCCTCTTCAACCTCAGGAGGCTGAAGAAATTCGGCTTGTCACCAAAAGCACTCACAAACTTCTACAGATGCACAATCGAGAGCATCCTGGCGGGCTGTATCACCGCCTGGTACGGCAACTGCTCCGCCCTCAACCGTAAGGCTCTCCAGAGGGTGGTGAGGTCTGCACAACGCATCACCGGGGGCAAACTACCTGCCCTCCAGGACACCTACACCACCCGATGTCACAGGAAGGCCATAAAGATCATCAAGGACATCAACCACCCGAGCCACTGCCTGTTCACCCCGCTATCATCCAGAAGGTGAGGTCAGTACAGGTGCATCAAAGCTGGGACCGAGAGACTGAAAAACAGCTTCTATCTCAAGGCCATCAGACTGTTAAACAGCCACCACTAACATTGAGTGGCTGCTGCCAACACACTGACACTGACTCAACTCCAGCCACTTTAATAATGGGAATTGATGGGAAATGATGTAAATATATCACTAGCCACTTTAAACAATGCTACCTTATATAATGTTACTTACCCTACATTATTCATCTCATATGCATACGTATATACTGTACTCTATATCATCGACTGTATCCTTATGTAATACATGTATCACTAGCCACTTTAACTATGCCACTTTGTTTACATACTCATCTCACATGTATATACTGTACTCGATACCATCTACTGTATCTTGCCTATGCTGCTCTATACCATCACTCATTCATATATCCTTATGTACATATTCTTTATCCCCTTACACTGTGTACAAGACAGTAGTTTTGGAATTGTTAGTTAGATTACTTGTTGGTTATTACTGCATTGTCGGAACTAGAAGCACAAGCATTTCGCTACACTCGCATTAACATCTGCTAACCATGTGTATGTGACAAATAAAATTTGATTTGATTTGATTTATTCATGGCATTGTGTGTCCCAAATAGTACCCTATTCCTCATTTATCTTTGACAATGGCCCAAAGGCCTCTGGCTAAAAGTAGTGCACTAAATAAGGAATATGTTGCCCTTTGGGACATACAGAATAGAACTTATATCATAATCTATTATCTATTTTTATATATAAATGTTGAAAGAGTACAAATGTTGAAAAAATGTTCTTGAAGCTATTCTTGACCAGTAAATGTTAAAATACTGGTCAAGTGTAGCCTCAAGAACATTTTTTATGTAATAAATCATGATAACATGATTAATGCTAAGTAAAGGTCCTCAATAGTTTTTCAGGTGGTGGTGTAGTAAGTGCTTGATGTCTAGGATCTGTTGACATTGAATGAGGCTCACTGAAGAAGGCTCTTAAGCTATCCCTGATGCAGTGAAATAATAATCACATTAGAGTAGTTGGAACACAGTGAGATTCATTAATTTATTCTTCCAAAATACAATATTTCCTAAAATCATACTTCTCCTCATGGCTATTCCTATGGAGAGCAAATGCACCTAACCATATGAATACATTCCCCGGCTTGGCATCTTTAAGAAAACAGCTGGCTTTTTGCAGTTATTACTGTTATGATGGATATTTCAATTAAAAAGGTCTAGTAATATATCATATTTTTGGCATCCTCAACTCAACATATGGCATTAATTGTTGTAGTGGTGCAGCTATACAGTGGGAGATTGAACTGGAGGGAGAAGCCAATGGCCTTATTTTATGGTCAAGTGAATGGCACTGACACTGTGCATGCTTGCAAAAAAAACCTTTTGTTACTTTCTGAAAGCTGAAAATGGAGGTCTTCAACTTTTGGAAGAGCAAATATATTACTGAAGAATGAGACGCTGCAGTGTTTCTTTTAAAATGACTGTTGGAAATTAAATCATCTATAAACACTCTCTCTTAACACTGAAGTGACTTCATCAGTTGCCTGCTGGCTCCTCTGGCTTAGCCTGTCAACTTAAACAGGATTTTAGAAAATGCCTCCACCTCTCCAAGCAGTACTTACAGTTCTACACTCTTCAGCCTCTCACATGCAGCTGTGGTTAGCTAAGGTTTTTCGGCTCCATCTGTGCCTTTTCCAGTCTTCTCAGCTCTGCTTGACTGCATCCTCTGCTGGATCGTATGCTGTGCACATCACCTTCTTGGTCAAACAATCGATGCAAGCTGTACATTGATGTACAGGTATTTGGGGCAAGGTAATAGAGTGCAATTCCTCCTGCGAGTTAACTGGGGAGAATTCTCTGGGTATTGTTCCGGGAAACTTCATGGCTCATCTTGCCAGCTGCAACCTCCCTTTCTCATTCTCCAACGCTGTTTTCTCTCGAACTAGATAGCTCTCTGCCCTTTTCTTATCACCTTTTACTGACCTTCTGGATGTTTTACACACTTCCACACCATTATCACTCGCTGTTTGACTTTCCGTGAGCTATGTTGTTGACCAGTAACACATACATATATATATATATAATATTTATAATATATACATTTAGTAATAATAGAATGCAGAAGTATCGGTAAATGTTTTCACCTTTCATTCAAACCAGGCCAAACATTTGTAGAGCATGTAGCTATGGCATATTTTGATGTCATTACGGGTGTTTGCTCAGTCATAATGTGGCCTAGTTAGGTTGATGTTCATTGGCCGCCCATAGTGGTGGATGTATGCAAATGATCAGATTAGGGTTTCTGGTATGAGGTAGAGGTTATATGATACATTATTAAAAGCTAGCTGCTGGTTGCAAAATTCCATTCTTTCTAGTTGGATGATTCCTTGAAACAGATGGAAATAAGCAGGAAACCTTGAAACCTCCAAACAGCATTTCTGAAAAACCTGGGAATTTGGGGAAAATTACTAGAATTGTGCAACCCTTCTGCTATCTCAACAGCCTGTCCTAGTAATGGGAGTAGCAGTAACTGTCCTTGTGGATTAATGGCCTCACTCTCCAAGGGAGCCAACTATCTGAAAATGTATTTATTGGTGCAAGAATCCAACAGAAAACAGGTGCTAGCTAATTAAAGCTCCAACTGTAGCGAAGGACCTGTGCAGATTCATAATGAATTAATACGACCTAGGCATCTGTTGCCATAAACAACGACCAAAACATAACTACTCCAGTTGTAGGAAATTTTCATTGCACGTTGCTCTAAGGGTCAAGCCATAAACATAAGTCTCAAACATACTGGCTGGCACTCTCAAACATCTGAGGTTATTTGCCTTCACATATTCATTCAGATGAGTTATGATGCGTTCCTCTGGCAGATTTTGGAATGCCTTAGATTAATACGTCTGTATTTTGTTGTTTTGTTGTTACATTCAAGCTCTAGGGAGCAGAATATGCCATGTGCAGGTTTTCTTAAATTATTCATAATGTTTGTTATAGGCCCAAAACTGGTGTGCAAGCTTGGGATGTGCATGTCACTTATACACCTGTCATTCCAACAGCTGAACCATAATGCTAGCTCTAACATTCTACCTGTAACTGTTTCTTTGGTGGCCCTCAGGGGGAGAGTAGCTTTTGAAATTAAGTGAGAGCACTATAGGGACACTGTTTTTTCTGTCACCTCGTTAAGAACTGTAATGAATCCTGATACCGTTTTCTGATACCTCTTGTGCCTTCAGTAAGTAGTCATACCCCTTGACTTTTTCCACATTTTGTTGTGTAAGCCTGAATTGATTCAATTGAGATTTTTTTTTGTCGCTAGCCTATAGACAGTACCCCATAATGTCAAAGTGGAATTATGTTTTTAGACATTTTAACTAATTAATAAAAAATGAAAAGCTGAAATATCTTCAGTCAGTAAGTATTCAACCCCTTTGTTATGGCAAGCCTAAATAAGTTCAGGAGTAAACATGTGCTTAACCAATGTGGTGTCAGAGCATTTCGTATTATTCTGTACGTAAATCCAAGACACTCCATTTAGTAAGATGTGTTACGTTTCGTATGGTATGGTGCATGTCCATCACCCATTTCTTATGATATGTTACGAATTACAATTTGTATTATATGTTACAAATTTGCCAAACATACAATGTTGCTAATTTGAAAAATGTACAATATGTTACGAATATGAAAAACATATGATATGTTACGAATTGTGGCTAGGTAGCTAACGTTAGATGGCTGGTTAACATTAGCAATGCTTGAGGTTGGGGTTTAGGGTTAAGTTTAGGAGTTAGGTTACAGGGTTAAGGTTATGGTTATGTTTATCTAAAAGGGTCAGGGGAAGGGTTAGATAAAAGGGTTAAGATTTGGGTTAGGGGAAGGATTAGCTAACATGCTAAGTAGTTGAACATTTGATAATTAGCTAAAATGAGAATTGATCTTGCAACCTTTGGGTAACCATATGTCTTATGTAACCATACCAAATGATACATATCACTGACATTTTCAACCTCTCCCTGACCGAGTCTGTAATACTTACATGTTTCAAGCAAACCACCATAGTCCCTGTGCCCAAGAAAGCAAAAGTAACCTGCCTAAATGACTACCGCCCCTTAGCACTCACGTCGGTAGCCATCAAGTGCTTTGAAAGGCTGGTCATGACTCGAATCAGCACCATCATCCCAGAAACCCTAGACCCACTCCAATTCACATACCGCCATAACAGATCCACAGATGACGCAATCTCAATCGCACTCCACACTGCCCTTTACCACCCAGACAAAAGGAACAGCTATGTGAGAATTCTGTTCATTGACTACAGCTCAGCGTTCAACACCATAGTACCCACAACGCTCTTCACCAAGCTCAAGACCCTGGGACTACACACCTTCCTCTGCAACTGGATCCTGGACTTCCTGATGGACCGCCCCCATGTGGTAAGGGTAGGCAACAACACATCTGCCACGCTAATCCTCAACACTGGGGCCCTTCAGGGGTGTGTGCTCAGTCCCCTCCTGTACTCCCTGTTCACCCACGACTGCGTGGCCAAGCACGACTCCAACACCATCATTAAGTTTGCTGACATAACAGATCACCAACAACGATGAGACAGCCTTTATGGAGGAAGTCAGAGACCTGGCAGTGTGGTGCCAGGACAACAACCTATCCTTAATGTGAGCAAGACAAAGGAGCTGATTGTGGAATACAGGAAAAGCAGGGCCGAACAGGCACCCATTAACATCGAAGGGGGTGTAGTGGAGCGGGTTGAGAGTTTCAAGTTCCTTGATGTCCACATCACCAACAAACTATCATGGTCCAAACACATCAAGACAGTCTTTAAAAGGGCATGAGAACACATTTTCCCCATCAGGAGACTGAAAAGATTTGTCATGGGTCTCCAGATCCTCAAAAAGTTCTACAGCTGCAACATCGAGAGAATCCTGATAGGTTGCATCACCCCCTGGAATGGCAACTGCTCTGCTTATGACCGTAAGGCACAGAGGGTAGTGCATACGGCCCAGTACGTCACTGGGGCCAAGCTTCCTGCCATCCAGGACCTATATACTAGGCGGTGTCAGAGAAAGGTAAAAAAAAAAGACTCCAGTCATAGACTGTTCTCTCTGCTATCGCACGGCAAGCGGTACTGGAGCGCCAAATCTAGGTCCAAAAGGTTCCGTAACCGGTTCTACCCTCAAGCCATAAGACTGCTGAAGAAATAATCAAATGGCCACCCAGACTATTTACATTTGTTTTTACATTGCTGCTACTCACTGTTTTATTATCTATGCATAGTCACCCCTACATACGGTTGAAGTCGGAAGTTTACATACACCTTAGCCAAATAAATTAAAGTTTTTCACAATTCCTGACATTTAATCCTAGTAAAAATTCCCTGTTTTAGGTCAATTAGGATTATCACTTTATTTTAAGAATGTGAAATGGCAGAATAATAGTAGAGAGAATTATTTATTTCAGCTTTTATTTCTTTCATCACATTCCCAGTGGGTCAGAGGTTTACATACACTCAATTAGTATTTGGCATTGCCTTTAAATTGTTTAACTTGGGTCAAATGTTTTGTGTAGCCTTCCACAAGCTTCCCACAATACATTGGGTGAATTTTGGCCCATTCGTCCTGACAGAGCTGGTGTAACTGAGTCAGGTTTTTAGGCCTCCTTGCTCGCACATGCTTTTTCAGTTCTACCCACACATTTTTTATGGGATTGAGGTCAGGGCTTTGTGATGACCACTCCAATACCTTGACGTTGTTGTCCTTAAGCCATTTTGCTACAACTTTGGAAGAATGCTTGGGATCATTGTCCATTTGGAAGACCAATTTGCGACCAAGCTTTAACTTCCTGACTGATGTCTTGAGATGTTGCTTCAATATATCCACACAATTTTCCTTGCTAATGATGCCATCTATTTTGTGAAGTGCACCAGTCCCTCCTGCAGCAAAGCACACCCACAACATGATGCTGCCACTCCCGTGCTTCACGGTTGGGATGGTTTTCTTTGGCTTGCAAGCCTCCCCTTTTCCCTCCAAAGATAACCATGGTCATTGTAGCCAAAGAGTTATATTTTTGTTTCATCTGACCAGAGGACATTTATCCAGAAAGTACAATCTTTGTCCCCATGTGCAGTTGCAAACCGTAGTCTGGCTTTTTCATGGCGGTTTTGGAGCAGCTTCTTCCTTGCTGAGCGACCTTTCAGGTTATGTCGATATAGGACTCGTTTTTACTGTGGATATAGATACTTTTGCACCTGTTTACTCCCGCATCTTTTCAATGGTCCTTTGCTGTTCTGGGATTGATTTGCACTTTTTGCACCAAAGTATGTTCATCTCTAGGAGACAGAACGCGTCTCCATCCTGAGCGGTATGGCGGTTCTGTGGTCCCATGGTGTTTATACTTGCATACTATTGTTTGTACAGATGAACGTGGTACCGTCAGGCGTTTGGAAATTGCTCCCAAGGATGAACCGGACTTGTGGAGGTCTACATTTTTTTTAATGATGTCCTGGCTGATTTCTTTTGATTATCCCATGATGTCATGCAAAGAGGCACTGAGTTTGAAGGTAGGCCTTGAAATACATCCACAGGTACACCTCCAATTGACGTCAATTAGCCTATCAGAAGCTTCTAAAGCCATGACATCTTTTTCTGGAATTTTCTAAGCTGTCTAAAGGCACAGTCAACTTAGTGTATGTAAACTTCTGACCCACTGGAATTGTGATACAGTGAATTCTAAGTGAAATAATCTGTCTGTAAACAATTGCTAGAAAAATGACTTGTGTCATGCACAAAGTAGATGTCCTAACCGACTTGCCAAAACTATAGTTTTTCAACAAGAAATTTGTGGAGTGGTTGAAAAACTAGTTTTAATGACTCCAACCTAAGTGTTTTTAAACTTCTGACTTCAACTGTACAAATTACCTTGACAATCCTGAACACCCGCACATTGACTTGGTACCGGCACTCCCGGTGTATAGCCTCGTTATTGTTATTTCATTGTGTTAGTTTAATTTTATTTTTTTACTTTAGTTTATTTAGTAAATATGTTCTTAACTGTATTTCTTGAACTGCTTTGTTGGTTAAAGGCTTGTAAGTAAGCACTAGGTTTTGGTGACAAATACAATTTGATTTGATATCGTACTAATTTGAGTGTCCCGGATTTACATTTACTATGAGACCCGGCTGCCCTAATAGAGCCTACTAATCTAGCTCAAATATTCACTCAATCAAAACCTGAGGTCTTGAGTAAAGATAAGGTGGACAGCATTGTCTATAAATTACATTTCAATACCAACCTCACTACTTGGTTTGATACATCCCCTTGTGTTAAATAGGCACTATTCAAGCATGATATTTTATGTCGCATCTACAAGGTTGCTAATTAAAACCCATACATGAATGAGTTTTTAGCCCTCCTATTGGTTACCAGGATCACTAAAGAAAAGAGCAGTACATTTAGGTTCTGTTAATTAAGTGCAAGATTTACTACCTACAGCTTTTACACGAGAGGGGGTGTAAATTGGCTTCTCTGTTCTACTTTATGTTCTACAATTATCTAATCGCACTTTATAAGTGCCGGGTTAACAGGCCCGCTACCATGATTGTCTCTCTTGGGGTGCAGGAAGTTACAACCCCAAAATCGACAGTGTGTGTAGAATTTTTTTATTATAAATAACTCAACATTACAGTCATAGACCCCTTTCTTGAAAATGTGTAGTTTTCTGCAGTTTCACTCATAATACAACCTGGTCTCAGCATTTCCTATTATTCTGTATGTAAATCCAAGACACTCCTTTAGTATGATATGTAACGTTTGGTATGGTTACATAAGGTAGATGGTTACTTAAGGCAAAAACAAAATTTGGGTGGTTTGTTTGAGTGGATGGGTGGGCGTATTACGCGAATATCGAGCAACCCAAAAGTTGCGAGTTCGAATCTCATCACGGACAATTCTAATTAGCAACTTTTCAACTAATTACTACTTTTGATACTTTGCAACTTCTTAGCATGTTAGCTAATCCTTCCCCTAACCCTTACCTTAACCCTTTTAGCTTACTCTAAAATTAATCATTTTAGATGTGTCACGTTCTGACCTTTATTTCCTTTGTTTTGTCATTATTTAGTATGGTCAGGGCGTGAGCTGGGGTGGGCAGTCTATGTTTGTTTTTCTATGATTTGGGGATTTCTATGTTTCGGCCTAGTATGGTTCTCAATCAGAGGCAGGTGTCATTAGTTGTCTCTGATTGAGAATCATACTTAGGTAGCCTGGGTTTCACTGTTTGTTTGTGGGTGTTTGTTTCCGTGTCTGTGTTTTTCACCACACGGTACTGTTTTGGGTTTCGTTCGTTCCACATTTATTGTTTTTTTATTTCAGTCGTGTTCATGTGTAGTATTTCTTATTAAAAGAACCATGGACACTTACCACGCCGCATATTGGTCCTCCGATCCTTCTCGCCTCTTCGGAAGAAGAGGAGGAAATCCCTTACAAGATGACCCTAACCCTAACCTTAACCCTTTAACCTAACTCCTAAACTTAACCCTAACCCCTGGCCTAGCTAATGTTAGCAAGCTAGCTAACATTTGCGAGCTAGCTAACATTAGCCACCTAGCTAGAATGTGTAACATATCATATATTTTGTAAATTGTAACATATTATAGTTTTTGCAAATGTATTAACATATTGTACATTTTGTAAATTCGTAATGTTTAATACGAATTGTAATTCGTAACATATCATAGAAATGGGTGATGGACATCCACAAATGAATACATACCATACAAAACATATCATATTAAATGGAGTGTTTGGGATTTATGTACAGAATAATGTGAAATGCTCTGAGACCAGGTTGCATAATAGGGTCATGTACTTTTGCTAGGCTAATTTATCCTTAAAACCTTATAATCCCTCATAAACCTGCATGCATTTGTTGAGTAGTCATGATCCAACCCATTATTATATTGGCAGAATTAAGAGACATAATTTATGTCCTTTATTTAAAACACCCATTACATTAATTATACACAGTACCAGTCAAAAGTTTGGACACACCTTCTCATTGCAGGGTTTTTCTTTATTTTTTACTATTTTCTACATTGTAGAATAATTTTGAAGATGTCAAAACTATGAAATAACACATATGGAATCATATAGTAATCATGTAGTAACCAAAAAAGTGTTAAACAAATCTAAATATATTTTAGATTATTCAAAGTAGTCACCCTTTGCCTTGATGACAGCTTTGCATACTTTCCTTATGCACTGTATACAGTGTGTATATGTGCGTATATGTATGTGTATGTATATATATGTATATGTATATATATACATATACAGTGGGGCAAAAAAGTATTTAGTTAGCCACCAATTGTGCAAGTTCTCCCACTTAAAAAGATGAGAGAGGCCTGTAATTTTCATCATAGGTACACTTCAACTATGACAGACAAAATGAGAAAAAAAATCCAGAAAATCACATTGTAGGATTTTTAATGAATTTATTTGCAAATTATGGTGGAAAATAAGTATATATATGTGTGCGTGTGTGTGTGTGTGTGTGTGTGTGTGTGTGTGTGTGTGTGTGTGTGTGTGTGTGTGTGTGTGTGTGTGTGCGTGTGTGCGTGTGTGTGTGTGTGTGTGCGTGTGTGCGTGTGTGTGCGTGTCAATTCAATAAGTGTCAATGGACTTCACTGCACATGCGTTCTTAATACATTGAGAATTCCGATATACTTAGCACACCTTCTTAATCTCCCCCAGTTGCATACACTGTCACGATTTGGGAAAAAAATAAATGAATACACAGAGAGTACATTAAATTGTATCAGATAGCAGGAGACATTGCCCAGCCCGTGCCACTCTGTCCTTTCCGACGTCAGAGGCCTAGTCCTTTTGTCTGTGCTGCAGGATAATTGCTTTTTCTTCAGCGAGGTTATTCATGGCTTGCGATTGGATCGTCTGACCTAGGGACAGGGAAGCCACATTTGCAGCCTAGTCGGTTGGTTTAATGCTTTGCCTCTGAGCTGATTGTTTCAGTAGGGTTTGGTGCCTACAAGGGGAGCGATGTCGGCCGCATATTCCGTATGAATGTCTAGACCACTGTGAAAGCAGAAAGCGGTCAGCTTCTTTTTTTTATTAAAACTCATTTCCCTTCTGAGACACCTTTCCCCAGTCTATTTATTTCTGCCTATGAAACCTATTAATTCTTCTCTTTGACCCTTTAAGCAGGAAACACACAATTGGGTCTTCTTTGTCTGTTATAATGGGATTTTTAAATGATTTATTTCCCTCAGATTTTCATCTCTTTTGGGTCTTTAATTGCTTCTGTTAAAAGGTGTAATGAGGACTCCCAGTATAGGACATCATCATCACACCCTGGATGTATGAAGTTTCATATAACACTGAGTATTGTTTTGCTGTATTTGAACTTGAAGTTTGCTCATATTTTAATTGGATGTGAGGTGTCCTGACGAGGAAGAGTATTGGCATTCACCTTAATATTATGTTTCATATCGAGGTTGTTCTTGTTTTGCCTTCTTGAATATGCCTGGAAACAGGCTTTAATTTAATGGGGTCCATAGTTTTACAACTGAAAAACCAATATAAACTAATAACATTAGATAGACCTTCCTAATATTGAGCTGCATCCCCTTTTGCCCTGAGAACATTCTCAATTCATCGGGGCATGGACTCTACAAGGTGGCGAAAACGTCTACATGGCAGGTGAAAACCTGAGGAAAATACATCTAGGAAGTGGAATTTTTTCATGTGGGTAGTTTTCAATTGAATGCCTTTAGAGTATCTATATGGTTAGGACCCAGATTGCAGTTCCTATGGATTCCACTAGATGTCAACAGTCTTTAGACATTGTTTCAGGCTTGGTTTCTGAAAAATGAAGAAGAATGAGACCATTTTGTAAGTGGACTGTAGAATCAAGCAGAGCTGGTTTGCGCGCGTGACCGATTGCCCACCCTTCGTTGTTTTTCCTTTCTATTGAAGACGCTATTGTCCGGTTGAAATATTATCAATTATTTACACAATTGACAACCTGAGGATTAATTATAAACATCGTTAGACATGTTTCGCCAAACTTTAACGGTACTATTAGTATATATTAGTTAGTTAATATATTCCGTCTGCATGTTTTGACCGCCTTTGAGCCAGTGGATTACTGAACAAAATGTGCCAACAAAACTGAGTTTTTGGGATATAAAGAGGGACTTTATTGAACAAAACAAACATTTTTTGTGTAGCTGGGACTCTTGTGACTGCAACCAGAAGAAGATCTTCAAAGGTAAATGATAAATTTGATTGCTATTTCTGACTTTTGTAATTCCTTTACTTGGTTGTAAAATGTTTGTATGCTTCAGTAAGCGGGGGGCTGTCCTCAGATAATCGCAAGGTATGCTTTCGCCTTAAGGCATTTTTGAAACCTGACAAAGCGACTGGATTAACAAGAAATTCATCTTTAAGCCGATGTATAACCCTTGTGTTTTTATGAAAGTTTATTATGACTATTTCTGTATAATGAATTTGGCGCTCTGCAATTTCACCGGATGTTGTCGAGGTGGGACGCTAGCGTTAACCCCAGAGAGGTTAACCTGATGTCTCCCCTTAATTTACAATGATGGAAATGGATTTAACAGGTGACTTCAATCAGGGATCATAGCTTTCACCTGGATTCACCTGATCAGTCACTACAAAGATACAGGCGTCCTTCCTATCTCTGTTGCCAGAGAGGAAGGAAACCACAGAGGGATTTCACCATGAGGCCAATGGTGACTTTAAAACAGTCAGAGTTTAATGTCTGTGATAGGAGAAAACTGAGGATGGATCAACAACATTGTAGTTACTCCACAATACTAACCTAATTGTCAGAGTGAACACCAGGAAGCTTGTACAGATTATCAATGTTCCAAAGCATGCATCCTGTTTGCAACAAGGCACTAAAGTAATACTACAAAAAATGTGGCAAAGGACAGTTTGTCCTAGTACAAAGTGTTATGTTTGGGGCAATTCCAATACAACACATTACTGAGTACCACTCTCCATATTATCTAACATAGTTGTGGCTGCATCATGTAATGGGTATGCTTGTAATCCCTAAGGACTGGGGAGTTCTTCAGGATAAGAAAGAACAAAATGGAGCTAAGCACAGCGAAAATCCTTGAGGAAAAACTACTTCATTCTGCTTTCCAACAGACACTGGGAGATTAATTCACCTTTCAGCAGGACAATAACTTAAAACACAAAGCCAAATCTACACTGGTGTTGCTTATCGAGAGACAGTGAATGTTCCTGAGTTGCCGAGTTACAGTTTTGACTTAAATCTGCTGGAAAATATATGGCAAGACATGCAAATGGTTGTATTGCAATGATCAACAACCAATTTGACACAGTTTGAAGAATTTTGAAAAGAATGATGGGCAAATATTGTGCAATACAGGTGTACAAAGCTCTTACAGACTTTTCCAGAAAGACTGACAGCTGTAGTCGCAAAGGTGATTCTAACATGCATTGACTCAGGGGTGTGAATACTTTGTAAGATATGTACAGTACCAGTCCAAAGTTTGGACACACCTACTCATTCAAGGGTTTTTCTTTATTTTAACTATTTTCTACATTGTCAAATAATAGTGATAGGTACTGTATATTTAATACATTTCGAATTTAGGCTGTCATACAACAAAATGTGGAGTTAGTCAAAGGTTATGAATACTTTCTGAAGGTACTGTCTGATAGCATATTTGAACTCTCTTCCTCTTGGTGCATCTCAATAAAAATCAAGTATATCTGTTGTGACATTTGAGATTGACTGTTAGTATAATTAATTTGGAATTAAACCAATGCCACATTATTTGTATTGCCTCATGTTTTTTCTCTATTCCGGAGTTCCATCAATGTGTCAGAGAGTGTTTACCTCCCTGGTGTGATGTGTTGTTAAAGCACAATAAGAACATTAAACATTCAAAACACTGTTGAAGCACATTTACATAATTACCCTCAATGAGATTACTGAAAGGTACAAAGGTTTCTCTTTGCTAATACAATACAGTGAAAAGAATCACCATTCATCAACAATGTTTCACTCCCTTTGAATGGATGCTATCAGTGAATAAAAGGCTCATTAACATTTGATTATATTACCATGGAGAGTTGATAAGGCAAAATATTTGGATCCCTCTATTCATTTGACGTAATTCAACATACATTAATTGGTTAATCAAAATCCCTAGCTCAGAGAATGGAAGGTCTGGGATTTTAGCTCCCCTTGGACTAACCTCCAGATACACAAACAATAATTTAGCACATATGCCCATACCCCACTGGCCGTAGCCTACATTTCAGGAAATTGATTAATACATCACACCTTATGTATGAATTGTGAAAAAAATAGTATTCTTACACCCTGAATGCAGGCTAGACCGTGAAGTAGCTAAGACTAGTAAAAAGTGATAAGATACACACTGATCAACTGGCTTTCTGCTGTCTCCATGGAAACATGTGATAAACCCAAATCCAGGCAAGAAGTGATAAAAGCCTTTTAGAATAGAACAACAATCCCTATAGCTGCAGTACTTCAATACATTACATCAAGAGAATGCAATGGGGGAAATGGACCAGATAAATGTCAACTTAGAAATATAACAAAGAAACACAACATTTTGTCATGAGATGCATGTATAATTTAGTAAAGGGCTTCACATATGTATATTATTGTTTTGATAAACCAAAACATGAACAAAAATGTGCACTGAAGAGGCTATGGCCCATGTCTGAGTGGGAATACTGACTGAAGACACACTAGTGGGAGAGTACACTGACTACATTCCTTACCTTTTCACCATTATTTTCCTTTAATTCTTGGCCACAGAAATTCCTATGTTTGCTATGTGAACACTGTCATCATTCCTGACAGACAGATCCCATCCTCCCAGACCATATTTGTCTGACATTTGCACCAGGTGTCTTACCGATCATACATGGCCTCTTTAGATTTTTCCCTCCACCCCTGGGTTACAAATGATCAGATTGCCTTGCTGACATTTCACGTGGTCAGCCTAGCTGCTACACCTGACCTTTCTAGCTCTCCTTGCTGTTCAGCCTCCTGGGTTTCCACACATACAACGTTCAATATATTTACTGAACCAGCCATATATGAATGAAAGGTTTAGATATTTCACATCTTGTTGACATTGGCCAGACTCATAAAACAGTCCTTTCCACTTTTGTCCATGAGCACCTCTTATACATTTGTTGGGGGGTGATCCCCAAAGTGCTCTTCAAAAACAGACATGACCAGGCAGGCCCAACACCACCATGCAGGCACATCATGGCAACATCTCAAGTAGCACCCTATTCCCTATATAGTGCACTACTTTTGACCATGGCCCATATGGTTCTCGTCAAAAGTTGTGCACTATATAGGTGTAATTTGAGGCGCACATCATGGCTACCCTCCCCATACACCACCTCACGGGCCAGTCTCTGCGGTGGCTAGAGGGATAAGGATGACAAACTGGCCGAGGGTGATTACTCACCTGCTTGGCCTTCCCCCACTGTGACCTTGGCCAAAGGTTTTGTAAATCAGGCAGCTTTTACTTCCTACACTTGGGTGAGCATTGACTTTCAGCTGACAGGGCACCTCTCCATAGCAGAGCTGCTGCCTCTGTCTTCAGCTCTTTTGTAGGCTCACGGATCAATTTCCAAATAATTGTTTATATGTTTATTCAGTTGGGGTCTCAACTTACTGTTAGAATAGTAGAATAAAGGTGAAATTTCGAAATTGGTTGGGCATCAGCTGTTTTTCTCTTATTCAATTAGCCCTTGTCAGCAATGTTTTTTTGAATTGGTAAATGAGTCTAATGGCCAGCTTTGTAAAATTGTAGTAATCATGGTTGAATTACCAAACGGTAATTGAGCATCAGATATCATATTAAAAACTGCAAACATTTGTCTCCACCATATGGTAAGAATTGCAGGCCATTTTTTGTGGCCCACCTCCATCAAAGTTGTCCATCCCTGGTCTACAGCCTAGACTTGATCCGCTGCTCCTTCAGGAATTGGAAATAATTGTCTATGTTAGGGGTAATGGATTCATTCAATAGACCTCTATGAAATCCAAGAAGTACATTTCCATTTGGACAATCTCTAAATATTTAGCTTTTGCTATTCGCAGGGCTGGTCAGTTTTATAGAATTTATCATATGACATCCATGGTTGGCCCATAAAGATGTAAAGAGATCAACTTTGTGTCTGTGCCATTATGGCATCTGTGGCAGTTTGGGCAGCGCCATTAAGGTTATCTGCATGTTAAAGTAGTCAATTGTATTTTTATTTTTTGTTTGAAAAAGGTGTAAAGCTAATATTGGTGATTCACTGCCACCTGGATTGCTGTTGTCCTGAATCAACTCTTGTCTATCATGAATTTATTGTGGCCACTAGATAGCGGTAATATATCTTAAAGCCATTTGCAAATCATACAACCCAATTTGAAGACAATGCTCTGATCATTGGCTGATCGCTCCCAACCTATAGGATTCCTCACCCAGTTGACTACTTTAAAATGTTGTAAGCCCATTAATGTCGATGTCTATGCTAAAACAGGTAATTTACAGGGTCTCCCGGGTGGCACAGTGGTTAAGGACGCTGTACTGCAGCGCCAGTTGTGGCTACCCTCCCTCCCCACTCTGGGTTCGTGCCCAGGCTCTGTCGTAACCGGCCGCGACTGGGAGGTCCGTGGGGCGACGCACAATTGGCCTAGCGTTAGGGAGATCTTGGCCGGTAGGGATATCCTTGTCTCATCGCGCACCAGCGACTCCTGTGGCGGGCCGGGTGCAGGCTAACCAAGGTTGCCAGGTGTACAGTGTTTCCAGTGTTTTCAGTTTTAACCACTGACACATTGGTGCGGCTGGCTTCCGGGTTGGATGCGTGCTGTGTTAAGAAGCAGTGCGGTTCGGTTGTGTATTGGAGGACGCATGACTTTCAACCTTTGTCTCTCCTGAGCCTGTACGGGAGTTGTAGCAATGAGACAAGATAGTAGCTACTAAAAACAACGGTTGGATACCATGAAATTGGGGAGAAAAAAGGGGTAAAATAAAAAACAGGTCATTTCCAAATATGGGTTGGCCTTGAAATTGTAGGGGACACCTTTTTTAATTAACCAGGCAAGTCAGGGAAGAAAAAATTGACTGCCTACCCCGGGCAAAACTGGGTCAATTGTGCACTGCCCTATGGGACTCCCAATCATGGCCAGTTATGATACAGCCTGGAATCGAACCAGGGTCTGTAGTGACCCCTTTAACACAGAGATGCAGTGCTTTAAACCACTGCGCTACTTGGGAGCCAACTGTAAACACCTATGGTGTCTTTGAGTCAATATCCCCATTGAAATTCTTTACAGAAGTCAGCCTGCAGTAAATAAGCAAGGGTAGTTGCTTGGGACACACTTAATAAAACAGAAAGACAAACTCATGCATCAGAGCACATTATGGTTATCAACCTCCCACGGTTTTTTGTTGTAGCTGAAATTATGGAGCAGGAATCAGATTTGGAGGGACCATAACTTATTTTCTTGCTAAATAAAGCACACAGAATCACATTAACGGAAAACATAAATATTATTGTAGCAGTTGTGGCCATGTGTGTAAATTCATGCCTGAATTCCTCTGGTCATAAAGTGTTTAAGGCTAAGTTCATGCAACACAATTTGCCTAGTGATTAGATTTGATCTTGAACAACAATAGTATGTAAAGTGTTCATGAATACAACAAAGATTCTTACAAATATTCAGGGTAGTGAAACACTCACAACTGCTTAACTTTAAAACAACAGAATGTTTCCATGCTACACTAATGAACCAAGAAGAAGAGTGCAAAGAAGGAGGAAAAAGGAACACTGCACCCTCTCCAGTAGCTAAGGTTAACCCATATGAAAAAGTTTCCGCATGAAGGATTGTTAGATAAAATGAAGGAGGAAGGCACCGTTTATACAATCCACCAAGATTTATGGCCAAGGCACAACATAAAGTAAACTAGTTTATCTCAGGCCTAACACCATGAAACTTGGAAGTGTGACTGCCATTATTCTGTTTGGAAGTCTCCAATCGTCCTCATTTTGCATTCATTCAGCTCAGGCATTACAGATTCTGTAATTTCCAAAAAATATTCTCCCCTTGGTCTGTGCGGTGGCTATTTGTCCGTTGAATAGGTGACTTGTTGCTTATCTTTATGTTGCTCCTCTGTGTTGGGTTGTTATTCTGAAGACCTGGCAGATGTACAGTGAAAACAAGAGCACGGTATAGATGTAGGATCTTAATTTGATCATCCTGTTGCAGGAAAAATGTTCTGCAATGCAGGACATTTTAATCTTGTAGTGTATTTGAGGTTAAAAAAGGATTCTGAAGTTTGTAATTTCCACTTTGAAATTTCAGACTTGATTTTCCCTTACGAAAGTGTATCAACCCCTACAAACATATCCATGAATTATAATTCCCATAATAATTCCCATTTCCTGTTGCTGTAGGATTATTTTCCTGCTGTAACAAACTGTCTCAAATAAGATCCTACATCTGTATTTGATCTGACAATCTTTCAAGGCAATTTTGCTCCAGCCTGAAAGGACTGGCTAAAGTCAATTTCACTTAATTTACCCAGTAAGCTATAGCAATAGGCAATATGTTTTTCGCCTATTCTCTCTCACACACTGGTATATTTATTTTAGGATATGTCGAAAAAAAATTATTAATCTCTCTTCTTGTTTCTTCCTATCCTCAGGATAGCCTTACTTGTCTTACAAATCCAAACAACCCAATTAGCTATTCAAACTGATTTCGTTTTTTTCTATATTTTACTGTAAATGTTGTATAGTATTATAAATGTTGTATAGGTTCATTAGTTGTTACCTTAGAAAACCTGTGAAACTTTTAACCATGCTATTTCTGTATACAGTATGCTTGACCAATTACCAGGCCCTACCTTTGGGAACATTGAAAGTCTATGAACTGCTGTGCTGTGAGAGAGATGCCTTTGATAGAAAATGTCTTGCGGAAGTGTGTGTGTATGTGTGTGTGTGTGTGTGTGTGTGTGTGTGTGTGTGTGTGTGTGTGTGTGTGTGTGCGTGAGGGGGGGGGGGGTTACGTATGTGTGTGAGTGCAGGCGTGTGTGTGTGGGTGTGTGTGTGTGTGTGTGTGTGTGTGTGTGTGTGCGTGGGGGGGGGGGGGGGGTTACATATGTGTGTGAGTGCAGGCGTGTGTGTGTGGGTGTGTGAACGATTACATCAAAAGAAGTCAGCCACAGTAGAAGAGAGATCCTTCTCACTGGTAGAGGGCAGAGAATTAGCACTTAGCCAGTGGCTATCAATTTGGTCTTTTTAATCAGTCCTATTGTGTCAATGGAAAAAATGAACAGGGGCTACCTAGACCAGCCTGCATCCAGAGATGACTCAAGGCATAGATGAAGGAGCCGGAAGGCATATGGTTGTGTCTCAGATGGCGCCCTATTCCCTATATAGTGCACTACTTTTGACCAGGGTGCCATTTGGGATGAGCACTGTCTTTGGCTTGTTCCCTGTCACTGTCTTTTCAGAGGTACATTTTATTTAAGATCTGCATGTAACATGACAATGATTTCCATCCACCAGCTATCAGTAATAACTGGAATAAGGAATGGACTTCTCACATCAGCAGTTATAAGCTACTAAAATGACAGTTGCATCTTCCAATAACCAAATCTAAGAGATACACTCATGCTGTATCTGCTGGAGCAATGTGGACGTTAACGTCATCTCTCTTCTCACCCCCACACCTTCACTCTTCCTACCTCATTTTCAAGCACACAAATGGCAATGTCTCTCTCTCATCTTGACTCTCACCACAAACCAAATGTGTGATACGTCCACTCTTCCATTGATGTGCCAACCAGCGTGTCCTTGAGGAAATATGGGAAGTGGTATCAATCATTGGATGCTTCCTGGGCGCTAGCTGACTGCGTCTCAAAGGGAACCCTATTTCCTCTTCGGTGCACTACTTTTGCCTTTGTCCTGGTCAAAAGTAGTGCACTACATAGGGAATAGGGCGCCATTTGGGGACGCAACTCTGTCATGGAGTTGATCCTGGACGATGGATGTCCTATTGGGTGCCAGTTACTGTAGGTCACAGCAGGTGGAGTAGGATAAATACATGGAGGACGGCCACCTGCTTGCCATCTACCCACCTGCCATGAAACGCTGATTCATCACACTTAAGTTCACAAATTGAACGTCACAACAAGGAGCTTGAATTAAATGCCCTGCATTTGACTTTCTATGTAACTAAACTGGTATGTCTGTCAACAAAATTAAGTTTACATATTAATAAATGGCTCAACAAGGAGCTTGAATTAAATGCCCTACATTTGACGTTTTTATGAAAACTGGAGTGTCTGTCAAAAAAATAGTTTATTACAATACATTTAAGGAATACACTGAATGTACAAAACATTAGGAACACCTGCTCTTTCCATGACAGACTGACCAGGTGAACGCTGTGATCCCTTATTGATGTCACCACTTTAGTCAGTGTAGGTTAAAGAGAGGAGACAGGTTGGTTAAATAATGATTTTTAAGCCTTGAGACATGGATTGTGCATGTGTGCCATTCAGAGAGTGAATGGGCAAGACAAAATATTTAAGTTCCTTTGAACGGGGTATGGTAGAGGTGCCAGGTGCACCGGTTTGAGTGTGTCTAGAACTGCAACGCTGATGGGTATGTCACGATCAACGGTTTCCCGTGTGTATCAAGAATGGTCCACCAACCAAAGGACATCCAGCCAACTTGACAACTGTGGGAAGCATTGGAGTCAACATTGAACAGCATCCCTGTGGAACGCTTTCGCCACCTTGTAGAGTCCATGTCACAACGAATTGATTCTGTTCTAAGGGCAAAAGGGGTTACAACTCAATATAGGAAGGTGTTCCTAATGTTTTGTACCCTCAGTGGACAACAAAGCCATGGTAACAAGCATTTGCCAGTAATTTGACCTTGATGGGTGTCTTAGAATGACGCTGGAGGGAATGGCGGCCCTTTTACGGGCTCCTGAACAATTGTGCTTTTTTTGTGTATATTTATGCACTGACCTTAACTTTTTTTGTACACAATGTTTCCGCCATCGTTTCCTATGACCGAAAAGAGCTTCTGGACATCAGAACAGCTGCAGTATCACTAATCACGATTTGGACGAGGACTTCTACTTCAATGAGTCGGAGGTGAAAAACTATCCCGGACTATCCAGGCCCAAATCCCCGACATTCGAAAAAGGAGAAAACGGCGCTATAGAGGGTGGAATGAGGGATACCTGACGAGATTACGTCAGAGTATCAAGGCACAGGCAAGACCCAGATACAGACACCGGAGGCAGATGATTGGAGTGCTACAATGTTTATTAATCCAAAGGGTAGGCAAGTACAAAGTCCAGAAACAGGCAAAGGTCAAAACCGGGAGGACTAGAAAAAGGAGAATGCAAAAAGCAGGAGAATGGGGAAAACCGCTGGTTGACTTGGAAACATACAAGACGAACTGGCACAGAGACAGGAAACAGAGGGATAAATACACTGGGGAAAACAAGCAACACCTGGAGGGGGTGGAGAAAATAGCGAGGACAGGTGAAACAGATTAGGGTATGACACAGAGAGTGGATAAATCACTTCTACCCTCCATTCAATTGGCCAGTTTGCAATCACTGGATGTGCTCCATTTGAGATTATCCTATCAACGAGATCTGAAGAACTGTAATATCCTATGCTTCTCTGAGTCGTGGCTGAACAAGGACATGGTAAATATTAATCTAGCTAGTTTATCCACATATCAACAGGACAGAACAGCTGCACCGGGAAAGCTTAGAGGAGGAAGTTTGTGTCTCTTCGTTAACAACTGGTGCACAATCTGTAATATTAAGGAAGTCTTGAGGTTCTGCTCACCTGAATTAGAATACCTCATGATAAGCTATTGACCACACTATTTATCATGATGTCTTAGTGGTCATCTATATTTTTCATAGCTGTCCATTTACCACCAAAAAACGTTGTTGGCACTAAGACCGCACTCAACGAGCTGTATAGGGTCATAAGCAAACAAGAAAATGCTCACCCAGAGGCAGTACTCCTAGTGGCCGGTGAATTCAATGCAGGAAAACTGAAAACTGTTTTACCTAATATCTACCAGCATGTCACCGGTGCAACTAGGGATAAAAACACATTTACTCCACACCTCTACACCTTTCACCTTTACTCCACACACAGAGACCATCATTTTATCCTTCTGATTCCTGCTTACAAGCAAAAACTCAAACAGGAAGTACCAGTGATGCGCTCAATATGGAAGTGGTCAGATGAAGCGGATGTTAAGCTACAAAACTGTTTCACTAGCACATACTGGAATATGTGAGGTGATTCATCCAATGGCATTGAGGAGTTTCTCACATCAGTCACTATGCTTAGGTGGCATACTGTATATACCGTATACTGGGGTATTCAGTAATAGCCACGGGATGTTTTTTTTTCAATACCATTTAAGTGGATCGCTAGTCATTTTAATAATGCCACTTTAATAATGTTTACATCTCTTGAATTATTCATCTCATATGTGTATATACTGTATTTTATACCATCTATTGCATCTTGCCTATGCCGCTCGGTCATCGCTCATCTATATATTTAAATATTCTTATTCCATTCCTTTACTTAGGTTTGTGTGTATTAGGTAGTTGTTGTGGAATTGTTAGATATTGCTGCACTGTTGGAACTAGAAGCACAAGCATTTCGCTACACTCGCAATAACATCAGCTAACCATGTGTGTGTGACCAATAAAATGTGATTTGATTTGATTTTGAATTAAGTACCTACAGTCAACTTGTGCTAAGCGTTAGGAGATAACGCAGATCTCGTTCTTATTTCACCTGTCACATTACTTTACAATTATGACACATATGTAGTGCCCCAGAAAAGCCAGTGACATGTTTGTAAATAGCACAACGGAAGAAAGCGTGAGCAGGTGAGTCCAGTTGTGTATTGACAGGGGTCGCAGTTAATATTGAAAGTGAAGTGTTTTTTTTGTTTCAATAGAGTCATAGTTTTCCTAAACATAAAATACATTAGTGCAACATATTCGGCAGAAAAACATAGCTACTTTAGGTAGCTCCTACCTAAAGTGCCTTCGGAAATTATTCAGACCCCTTAACTCTTTCCACATTTTGTTACGTTACAGTCTTATTCTAAAATGGATTAAATAAATACAAATTCTCAGCAATCTACACACAATACCCCATAATGACAAAGCAAAAACAGGTTTTAAGAATGTTTGATAATTTATTACAAATAAAATAAACATACCTTTTAGATAAGTTTTCAGACCCTTTACTATTGGACTTGAAATTCAGCTCAGGTGCATCCTGTATCCATTGATCATTCAGATGTTTCTACAACTTGATTGGTGTAACGAGTGTGCTGAGAGTCAGGAAGCAAGTACAAGGAGTGAGTGTTTTAATAAATAAACAAAAAAATAAACACAAAACACAAACAGCGCACCGACATGAAACCGAGTCAATAACACTGGAGGATAAAACAAAGGGGAGTGATAGATATAGGGAAGATAATCAAGGAGGTGATAGAGTCCAGGTGAGTGTCATGAGGGAAAATCAGCAGCCTGATGACCTAGAGGCCGGAGAGGCAGTATACTTGACAATTGGAGTCCGCTTGTGGTAAATTCAATTGATTGTCTATATGAGGTCCCACAGTTGACAGTGCATGTGAAAGCAAAGACTAAACCATGAGGTCGAAGGAATTGTTCGTAGAGCTCCGAGACAGGATTTGATCGAGGGGAAGTGTACCAAAACATTTCTGCAGCATTGAAGGGCCCCAAGAACACAGAAGCCTCCATCATTCTTAAATGGAAGAAGCTTGGAACCATCAGGACTCTTCCTAGAGCTGGCTGCCTGGCCAGACTGAGCAATCGGGGGAGAAGGACCTTGGTCAGAGAGGTGACCAAGAACCCGATGGTCACTCTGACAGAGCTCCAGAGATCCTGTGTGGAGATGTTAGAACCTTCCAGAAGGACAACCATCTCTGCAGCACTCCACCAATTATGTCTTTATGGTAGAGAGTGGCCTGACGGAAGCCAATCCTCAGTAAAAGGCACACAAAGGTTTGCCAAAATTGCACCTAACAAGATTTTCTGGTCTGATGAAACCAAGATTGAACTATTTGGCCTGGTCTGGTCTGGAGGAAACCTGGCACCATCCTTACGGTGAAGTATGATGATGGCTGCATCATGCTGTGGGGATGTTTTTCAGCGGCAGGGACTGGGAGACTAGTCGGGATCGAGGGAAAGATGAACAAAGTACATCCTCAATGAAAACCTGCTCCAGAGCGCCCAGGTCCTCAGACTGCCACGAAGGTTCACCTTCCAACAGAACAACGACCCTAAGCACACAGCCAAAACAACACAGGAGTGGCTTCGAGACAAGTCTTTGAATGTTCTTGAGTGGCCCAACCAGAGCCCGGGCTTGAACCCGATCGAACATCTCTGGAGAAACCTGAAAAATAGCTGTGCAGCAATGCGCCCCATCCAACCTGACAGAGCTTGAGAGGATCTCCAGAGAAGAGTGGAAGAAACTCCCCAAATACAGGTGTGCCAAGCTTGTAGCATCATACCCAAGAAGACACAATACTGTAATCGCTGCCAAAGGTGCTTCAACAAAGTCAACAAAGTCAATATTTACAGTATATATTTATTTATAAATTAGCAAACAATTCTAAAACCTGTTTTTGCTTTGTCATTATGTGGTATTGTGTGTAGATTGATTTGGGGAAAAACAATTTGATACATTTTAGAATAAGGCTGTAACGTAACAAAATGTTAAAGTCAAGGGTTTTTGTTACGTCCGTTGTTAGGAGACCAAGGTGCAGCGTGGTAGGCATACATTATACTTTTATTTTAAATGACACCAAAAAACAACAAAATGCAAAACGAACATAAAGCTACATGCAGTGCAGAAAGCAACTACACACAAACAAGATCCCACAACTGAAGGTGGGAAAAAAAGGGCTGCCTAAGTAGATCATACTTCAAACAATCAACGATAGACAGCTGCCTCTGATTGGGAACCATACCCGGCCAACAAAGAAATAGACAAACTAGAATGTCCACCCAAATCACACCCTGACCTAACCAAATAGAGAAATAAAAATGCTCTAAGGTCAGGGCGTGACAGTACCACCCCCCCCCCCCAAAGGTGCGGACTCCGGCCTCAAAACCTGACTCGATAGGCGAGGGACTCTGGACTGCAGACCGCCGCTGGAGGCTCTGGACTGCAGACCGCCGCTGGAGGGTTCTGGATTGCAGACTGTCGCTGGAGACTCTGGACTGCAGACTGTCGCTGGAGACTCTGGACTGCAGACTGTCGCGGGAGACTCTGGACTGCAGACCGTCGCGGGAGACTCTGGACTGCAGACCTTCGCTGGAGACTCTGGACTGCAGACCATCGCTGGAGACTCTGGAGGTTCCATACTGTGGACCGTCTCAGGAGGTTCTGGACTGTGGACCATCTCAGAAGGTTCCGGACTGTGAAACGTCGCCGAAAGCTCTGGACTGGGGACTGTCGCTGGAAGCTCTGGACTGGGGACTGTCGCCAGAAGCTCTGGACTGGGGAGGTGCACTGGAGGTCTGATGCGTGGGACTGGTACAGGTGGCACCGGGCTGATGACACGCACCTCAGGGTGAGTGCGGGGAGGAGGCACAGGACGCACTGGACTGTGGAGGCACACTGGAGACACAGTACGTATGGCCAGTGCAGGGTATACTGGACCGTGGAGGCGCACTGGAGGTCTGGTGCGTAGAGCTGGCACAACGTGTCCTGGCTGGATGCTCACGTTAGCCCGGCAAGTGCGGGGCGCTGGCACAGGACACACTGGGCTGTGAAGGAGCACTAGCAACACAGTGCGTAGAGCCGGCACAGGATATCCTGGACCGAGGACGCGTACTGGAGACCAGGAACGCTGAGCTGGCACAACCCGTCCTGGCTGGGCGCTCACTTTCGCACGGCAAATGCGAGGAGCTGACACAGAAAGTACCGGGCTGTGGATGTGCACTGGAGACACTTTGCGTATCCCCGCAAAATATGGTCCCACGCTCCTTACGGCGACTGTCTTGGTCCAGACACCAAACCATCCACACTACCTCATCACTCCCCTCAACCATCTCACAATACTCCTCGCTCAGTCTATCCCAATACTCCTCTTCGCTCTCAAACTCGCCCCTCGGCTTCGCCGACCAACCCGTGTCCCTCCCCCAAAATGTTTTGGGGCTGCCTCTCGAGCTTTCCTCGTGGTCGTGAACTTCGGAGTCGCCGTTGGTCCTCCTTTGCTGCTTCCGCCTGCTTCCATGGCAGGGTCTTGTCCCCTGCCATAACCTCCTCCCATGTCCATGATGTCCTCCACTCACTTTTCTCCCGGGCCCAGGATCCCTGCTCCTCCTGGCCACGCTGCTTGGTCCTTTGGTGGTGGGATCTTCTGTTAAGGCCGTTGTTAGAAGGAGACCAAGGTGCAGCATGGTAGGCATACATTATACTTCTATTTTAAACGACACCAAAAAACAACAAAATGCAAAACGAACGTAAAGCTATATGCAGTGCAGAAAGCAACTACACACAAACAAGATCCCGCAACTGAATGTGGGAAAAAGGGCTGCCTAAGTATGATCCCCAATCAGAGACAACAATAGACCTCTGATTGGGAACCATACCCGGCCAACAATGAAATAGATAAATTAGAATGCCCACCCAAATCACACCCTGACCTAACCAAATAGAGAGCCTTTTTATTTCTCTAAGGTCAGGGCGTGAGAGTTTTGAATACTTTCCGAAGGCAATGTATATATGTATAACTTTATGAGCTGGATTACCTGTCTTTACAATGCATTTATTGTCGTTTGCGCTTGTTAGCATATTTAGCTAGCAGCCTCCATGGAAATTCGCTATTACCTGTGCTCATTTTTCTAGCAATCTGGTAATAGACGCCTAATGACTGATGTTGTGGGTGGTTTTGACACCCCATTGTGCACTAAACTGGTAATACTGTAAGTACCAGGGTGAGAGAGGGACGGTATGACAATATGAAATCTGGATACAGCCCAACCCTATCAGTAACCGGCTTCATTAATAAGCGCATCAATGGCATTGTCCCCACAGTACTTATCCCAACCATAAACCAGGCAACATCTGCACAAAGACTAGAGCAGCTGTTTTCAAGGCCAAGGAGCGGGACACTAATCCGGACACTTGTAAAAAATCCTGCTAGACTATTCGACGAACCATCAAACAGGCAACATGTCAATATAGGACCAAGAATGAATCCTACTACACCCGCTCTGATACTCGTCGCATTTAAAAAATATATATATATATATTTCACCTTTATTTAACCAGGTAGGCCAGTTGAGAACAAGTTCTCATTTACAACTGTGACCTGGCCAAGATGAGCAAAGCAGTGCGACAAAAACAAGAGCACAGAGTTACAGATTAACAAACGTACAGTCAAAAACACAATAGGAAAATCTATGTGTGTGAGTGCAAATGTAGAAGATTATGGAGGTAAGGCAATAAATAGGCCATAGTGGCAAAATAATTACAATTGAGCATTAATGCTGGAGTGATAGATGTGCAGATGACCTGCAAGTAGAGATACTTGGATGCAAAGGAGCAAAAATATAAATTACAATATGGGGATGAGGAAGTTGGGTGTGTTATTTACAGATTGGCTGTGTACAGTGATCGGTAAGCTGCTCTGACAGCTGATGCTTAAAGTTAGAGAGGGAGATATGAGTCTCCAGCTGCAGTGATTTTTGCAATTCGTTCCAGTCATTGGCAGCAGAGAACTGGAAGGAAAGGTGGCCAAAGGAAGAATTGGCTTTGGGGGTGACCAGTGAAATATACCTGCTGGATTGCGTGCTACTGGTGGGTGTTGCTATGGTGACCAGTGAGCTGAGATAAGGTGGGGCTTTACCTAGCAAAGACTTATAGATTACCTGGATCCATTGGGTTTGGCGACGAGTATGTAGCGAGAGCCAGCCAATGAGAGCATACAGGTCGCAGTGGTATGTAATATATGGGGCTTTGGTGACAAAACGGATGGCACTGTGATAGACTACATCCATTTTGCTGAGTAGAGTGTTGGAGGCTATATTGTAAATGACATCGCCAAAGTCAAGAATCGGTAGGATAGTCAGTTTTACGAGGGTATGTTTGGCAGCATGAGTGAAGGAGGCTTTGTTGCGAAATAGAAAGCCGATTCTAGATTTAATTTTGTATTGAAGATTCTTGATGTGAGTCTGGAAGGAGGGTTTACAGTCTAACCAGACACCTAGGTATTTGTAGTCGTCCACGTATTCTAAGTCAGAACTGTCCAGAGTAGTGATGCTAGTCGAGCGGGTGCAGGTGTAGGCAGAAATCGGTTTACAGCATGTATTTAGTTTTACTAGCATTTAAAAGCAGTTGGAGGCCATGGAAAGAGAGTTGTATGGCATTGAAGCTCGTTTGGAGGTTGGGTAACACAGTGTCCAAAGAAGGGCTAGATGTATTTGACGAGTTGACACACTGAACTCTATCTGAGAAGTAGTTGGTGAATCAGGAGAGGCAGTCATTTGAGAAACCAAGACTATCGAGTCTGACGATAAAATTGCGGTGATTGACAGAGTCGAAAGCCTTGGCCAGGTCGATGAAGACGGCGGCACAGTACTGCCTTTTATCGATGGTGGTTATGATATCGTTTAGGACCTTTAGCGTGGCTGTGCACCCATGACCAGCTCGGAAACCAGATTGCATAGTGGAGAAGGTACGGTGGGATTCTAAATGGTCGGTGATCTGTTAGTTAACTTGCCTTTCGAAGATTTTAGAAAGGCAGGGCAGGATGGATATAGGTCTATTACAGTTTGGGTTTAGAGTATCTCCTCCTTTGAAGAGGGGGATGACCATGGCAGCTTTCCAGTCTTTGGGGATCTCAGACGATATGAAAGAGAGGTTGAACAGTCTAGTAATAGGGGTTGCAAAAATTTTGAAAGAGAGGGTCCAGATTGTCTAGCCCAGCTGATTTTTTAGGGATCCAGATTGTGCAGCTCTTTCAGAACATCAGCTGCCTGCATTTGGGTGAAGGTGAAGGTAAAGCGGGGGGGTGGGGGGGTGCTTGGGCAAGTTGCTGCAGGGGGTGCAGGGCTGTTGGACGGGGTAGGGGTAGCCAGGTGGAAAGCATGGCCAGATATTTAAAAAAAATGCTTATTGGAATGATCGATTATCGCAGATTTATCGGTGGTGATGCTGTTTCCTAGCCTCAGTGCAGTGGGCAGCTGGGAGGAGCTGCTCTTATTCTCCATGGACTTTAGTGTCCCAAATCTTTTTGAAATTAGTGCTACAAATTTCTGTTAGAAAAAGCTAGCCTTAGCTTTCCTAACTGACTGTGTATATTGGTTCCTGACTTCCCTGAAAAGTTGCATATTGCTGGGGCTATTCGATGCTAATGCAGAACACCACATATTTTTTTTGTGCTGGTCAAGGGCAGTCAAGTCTGGGGTGAACCAAAGGCTATATCTATTCTTAGTTCTACATTTTTTAAATGGGGCATGCTTATCTAAGATGGTGAGGAAAGCAGGCATCTTCTACTGACTGGATGAGGTCAATGTCCTTCCAGGATAGGCCTGCTCGCTAAAGTGTTTTAGGGAGCGTTTGATGAGGGGTGGTTGTTTGACCACTGACCCATTACGGACGCAGGCAATGAGGTAGTGATCGCTGAGATCCTGGTTGAAGACAGCAGAGGTGTGTTTAGAGGGCAAGTTGGTCAGGATGATATCTAAGAGGGTGCCCATCGTTACAGATTTAGGGTTGTACCTGGTAGGTTCCTTGATCATTTGTGTGCGATTGAGGGCATCTAGCTTAAATTGTAGGATGGCCGGGGTGTTAAGCATATCCCAGTTTAGGTTACCTAACAGTATGAATTCTGAAGATAGATGGGAGTTAATCAATTCACATATGGTGTCCAGGGCATAGCTGGGGGCTGATGGGAGGTCTATAACAAGCGGCAACGGTGAGAGACTTGATTCTGGAAAGGTGGATTTTTAATTGTAGAAGCTCAAATAGTTTGGGCACAGACCTGGATAGTAAGACAGAACTCTGCAGCCTTTCTCTGCAGTAGATTGCAACTCCGCCCTCTTTGGCAGTTCTATCTTGTCGGAAAATGTTGTAGTTGGGGATGGAAATTCAGGATTTTTGGTTGCCTTCCTTAGCCAGGATTCAGACATGGCTAGGACATCAGGGTTGGCGGAGTGTGCTGAAGCAGTGAATAAAACAGACTTAGGGAGGAGGCTTCTGATGTTAACATGCATGAAACCAAGGCTTTTATGTTTACAGAAGTCAACAAATGAGAGCGCCTGGGGAATAAGAGTGGTGCTGGAGACTGCAGGGCCTGGGTTAACCTCTACATCACCTGAGGAACAGAGGAGGAGTAGGATAATGGTACGGCTAAAGGCTATAAGAACTGGTTGTCTAGTGCGTTCGGAACCGAGAGTTAAAGGAGCAGATTTCTGGGCGTGGAATAATAGATTCAAGGCATAATGTACAGACAAGGGTATGGTAGGATGTGAGTACAGTGGAGGTAAGCCTAGGCATTGAGTGACGATGAGAGAGGTTTTGCCTGTAGAGGCACCAGTTATGCCAGGTGAGGTCACCGCATGTGTGGGGGGTGGGACATCTAAGGCATATTGTGCAGGTGAATTGTGCAGGCATATTGTGCAGCCTCTACAGTGAAATAAGACAATAATAACTAACGAAAACAGCAGTAGACAAGGCATATTTACATTAGGGAGAGACATGTGTAGCCGACTTACCGTAGGGTCCAATGAGTAGCAATAGGTGAGTCAGGGAGCCATTCAGTAATTGCTGATACGCTAGGCGAACTGGAGACAGAGCGTTTCAGACAGCTGGCGGGCCGGGGCTAGCAGATGGGCCTTCGGCGATGTCGCAATGGAAAAGCCTGTTGAAACCACCTTGGACGATTACGTCAGCAGACCAGTCGTGATGGATCGGCGGGTCTCTGTGTCGGCAGTAAAGGGTCCAGGCCATTTGTCAAAAGAGGTATTGTCGTGTCTTTACGATCATTAAATTGAAGACTTATAGTTTTTATCAAAGATTCTCTGTAATTAATATTATGCGATCAACTGATTATTCATGTAACTGTAATTAACAAGGAAGTCGGGGCACCATAGAAAAATATTCAGATTATAAGGTTAGAATTTCCTAAGATAACCTTTCAGATATTTTCATATCTGATCCATAGTCTTCTGATTAATTAATGATTTACTTTACCTCACGTTAGTCTCATTCCAAACGTAGTAAATTCTTGGTTATCTGCACGAACCCAGTCTTCACTATGAGTCATCCATACATCAATTGTTTTAAATCATGTATTTATTACTAACTAAGTAATTCACAGAAATGCATAAACAAACAAGGTAAATGTGGTTACAAGAAATTATAGAGGAATGTGCCCTAGTGGGCTAAATCTGCATCGTGGCTTGGTGGACAAAATGGGAAGTGGGGGTCAGCTGAGAAGTCACAACAGAGTTGATAATTATAACAATTGAAATGCTAATCCTTTACACATGAACGCTCACTCATTCGGGAACAATTGCAATCAACAGTGAGAATCGCAGAATGGTGAACTTAACTAAACGACGGAGAGTTTTGACTGTGTGATATTAGATTGCTTCTTGTGTAAATATTTTCTGTCCGGATTTTAATGATTTGTATTTACGCTCAGTGTGTCGTCTCTTTTTCGCTGGTGAAAAGTTTGTTTCTTTTGTAGAATTGTCCATCTCTCTCCCTCTCTCTCTCTCTGTTGTGGTTATAGTGGATAGTTCAGAGTGACATTCCTTCATTCGTTATAGAATGGATGTTTCGGCAGTTGTCGTTCTTCACGTTCAATGATACCGAATTCCTAGCTGCAGAGTAGTAATTAATATCAAAGACTTGTTCTTGTTCTGTCGGTATCGATAGTCTAAGAGTTTAACCACGTGGTATGGTTAAAAGATTCAGCAATGGTCTACAACCTCTGAACTCCTGTGATTGAGAGAAACATGGTCTGGTGATAATTTCTCAAAGTTGGGTTTTATTCGGAATTGCAAAAAAGGGCTGTCCCAGGATGCCTGACCCTAACTGGGCTCAGGGGCGGTCCTCTGATTCAGTTCAAATCAAAAGGGAATTGGATGTTCCTTCATAAAACAGTTCAAAATCATATTACACAATTTTACAAACATTATCATACTCACTCATTCATCTTATACAACAATTAGATGTAAACCTCATATCTGAGGCTATTATATAAATAGCGTTATGGTAATGTGGCCACACCGTCTCCCGTGAGCTTCCCCAAGTTGTAACAAATGGACCAGTTTGTAGCTGGATTCTTCACCGATCTTTTATACTTTCTCCGGAACATGACATTTGTTCATTCCTCAAGTTCTGTGAGGTGGAAGAAATTCCTTTAATCTGTATGAAAATTTACTCTGTCTCTTATACTGTGTGGCCATGTGGCAGGGTCTTCTCCTCAGGAATTTATGACCTCTCTCTGACCACAGCAGCCTAGTTGAAGGAGCCAGGGGGAGGCAGGGAGAGGGGGATGGGGCTTGCTATACCCAAAGAGGACAACGTCATGACAGTATTGTAGCCCAAGAATTAGCTGGTGGACCTCTTCTGCTAGCCGGGAGATGGGCCTAGCTCAATGCTAACTGGTGCTTGCTTCGGGACAGAGACGTTAGTCAGGAGTAGCCACTCGTATTGCAGCTAGCTAGCTGATCCGGTGTAAAGGTTCAGAGCTTGTGGTAAGAATCCGAAGATGAAGTAGAGAACAAGCAGTCCGATATGCTCTGGCTTGATATCGCACTGTGCAGACTGGCAGGTATTGACCGAGCTGAGGCTGGCTGGTGTCCGAGTTAACGGTGTTGACCTTAACTGACTAGTAGCTAGTTAGCTGGCTAGCTGCTGATGTGGGTTCCGGTTCAAAAGTATAAAAATAGCAGATCCGTACCACATTGGGTAAGACGGGTTGCAGGTATATTTAGTCCATAGATGGAAGGTAAGATTAAAATATTTCCTAAAAAAAATGAGGAAAACAATATTTACAAGGGACAGGACAAGACAAAACACACGTCCGACTGCTACTGCCATCTTGAATGTGACAGGTCATGCAAACGATCACAGATTACAAAAGAAAACCCTGCTGTGAGCTGTCAATTGAAGCGACTCTACCAAACAAGCTAAATATTTTTCCATGCGCACTTTGAGGCTAGCAACATTGAACTATGCATGAGAGCACCAGCTGTTCTGGACGACTGTGTGATAACTCTCTCCGTAGCCAATGTGAGTAAGGCCGCAGGACCAGATACAAGGCTGCAGGGCCAGACAGATTACCAGGATGCATACTCAGAGCATGCGCTGACCAGCTGGCAAGTGTCTGCACTGACAATTTCAAACTCTCCCTGACAGTCTGTAATACCTACATGTTTCAAGTAGACCACCATAGTCCCTGTGTCCAAGAACGCCAATGTAACCTATCTGTAGCCATGGAATGCTTTGAAAGGCTGGTCATGGCTCACAACACCATCATCCCGGAAACCCTAGACCCACTCCAACTTGACGTCCCAACGGATCAGCAGATGAAGCAATCTCTATTGCACTAAACACTGCCCTTTCCCACCTGAACAAAAGAAACACTTAAGTGAAAATGCTTTTCATTGACTACAGTTCAGCGTTCAACAACATTGTGCCTTTCAAGCTCATCACTAAGCTAAGGACCCTGGGATTTAAAAGCACCCTCTGCAACTGGATCCTGGACCTCCAGGTGGTGAGGTCAGGCAACAACACATCCGTCACACTGACCGTCAACAAGGGGCCCCCTCAGTGATGCGTGCTTATTCCCCTCCTGTACTCCCTTTTCACCTTCGACTACGTGCCCGCGCACGACTCCAACACCATCATAAAGTTTGCAGACAACACAACAGTGGTAGGCCTGATCACCAATGATGATAAGACAGCCTAAAGCGAGGAGGTCAGAGACCTGGCAGTGTGGTGCTAGGACAACAAACCTTTCATTCAACGTCAGCAAGACAAACGAGCCGATCATGGCATACAGGACACGGAGGGCCGAGCACGCCCCCATTCAAATAGACAGAGCTATTGTGGAGCAGGTCGAGAGCTTGAAGTTCCTCAGTGTCCATATCACTAAGGAACTATCATGATCCACACACATCAACACGGTCGTGAAGAGGGCACGACAACGCTTCTTCCCGCTCAGGAGGCTGAAAAGATTCGGCAAGGCCCCGAGATTCTCAAGAATTTCTACAGCTGCAACATTGACATGTGGTGCCAGGACAACAACCTCTCCCTCAATGTGAGCAAGACAAAGGAGCTGATTGTGGACTACAGGAAAAGGTGGGCCGAACAGGCCCCCATTAACATCGAAGGGGCTGTAGTGGAGCAGGCTGAGAGTTTCAAGTTCCTTGGTGTCCACATCACCAACAAACTATCATGGTCCAAACACACCAAGCCAGTTGTGAAGAGGGCATGACAACACCTTTTCCCCCTCAGGAGACTGAAAAGATTTGGCATGGGTCCCCAGATTCTCAAAGTTCTACAGCTGCACCATCGAGAGCATCCTGACAGGTTGCATCACCGCCTGGTATGGCAACTGCTCGGCACCTGAAAAGAGAGAACAACTATTATGGGTGAACTCAAATGTGCTGATTGATAAAATACCTGTATTTCTGGGAAAGATGTTTGAAAAGGGTATTTTGTTCTTACATTATATTGTAATGGTAGAGTTATGTCCTTCGTGGAATTGTACGGGAAGGTCAGCTCAATCCAAGAGTACAACCAATTGATTACAGTATTGCCCCAAAAATGGAGGAGGTTTTTGGCAGTGGGAGGAGGTAGGGAACTGGTCTCTCTGCCCAATATAAAGGACCAGGATGTTGACAACTGTGCCATACAGATTGCAAAATAGTTGGGAAGAGATTTTTGATGTACCAATTCCATGGTACAGGGTGTATGAGCTGATACTGTATATAAAACAATGCAAGATTCAAGACTTCGCGCTTTTCAGCTAAAATTATTGTTTAGAATTCTTGCCACCAACAAAATGTTGAATATTTGGGGCATAAAATCATCAAAGCTCTGCAGATTTTGTTGTGAGGATACAGAATAAATAGAGCATATATTTTGGTATTGCCCTCAGGTAGCCTGTTTCTGGTCTCAGGTTCAGGAATGGCTGAAAATGCATAGCATTGACATAAAATTGACCCTAGAAACAGCACTGTTAGGAGATCTGGAGAGACCGGGTCAGTCAATTACTAATACTCTTAGTAAAAGTATTTATCTTCAACACACAATCTGTAGATTCTATTCGATTAGATAGATTGAAATTGTACGTTAAACATCATAGTATAGTTGAAAGATATGTGTTGCGTAGAAACACAAAGTGGGTGGCCGGCAGAGATAGATGGGATGGGCTGAGGGAAGCTGAGGGTTGGGATGTGGAATTGGAGACAAGTGGGAGTGGAGTTGCTGTGTGAGAGAGAGAATGATGGTCAAAAGATAAAGGAGAAAATAAGTCAAAATTAAACATAATAAAAGTACATTTGAATGACACTAAGTGGTAGTGTTTTTACAACTAATGCCGGTTTGCCTGAGGTTGATGCCGTGCGGGTGTTTGTACACATGCATATATATACACACACACTCTCATTCAAATAAACACATACAAGAACACACACACACATGTAATAGTGCCAGACATGCACAAAAACATATACAGTTGGCATTGCTGTTATGATTTTAGTTGTCCTTGATGTCCTTTGTTTTAAATGTATTATTTAGTTTTATTATTATTTTTGCATTGTTGTTTGCTGTTTTCTTCTGGTTTTTCCTTTTTTCTCTTCAGTTCATTCTCTTGGTTGTTGGTTCTTGGGGGGTGGGGAATATAATTAATTGTATTTTTGGGGGGAGGGGGGGGGCTGTGGGAGGGGTCTCGAATAGTTGAGGGACAGCTATTTGGGAACTGTGGAGGGATCTTGGAGGGTTCGTTCGGGTTCAAGTTTTTTGGCCTTGTAGTAGATTTGCCAACGTGCCCTTGAAAATAGCCCTGGATGCTTCTGTGTGTCGCTCTGAATGGGAATCTGCTGGATGACTGGTATGATGTAGTTGTTGAGCGGCTTCACTGCAAGTATATTGTATGTTTCGGATATTCAATAAATATAATTTTTTTAACTGCTTGGCATCTGACCGCAAGGCGCTACAGAGAGTAGGGTGTTTGGCCCAGTACAATACTGGGGCCGAGCTCCCTGCCATCCAGGAACTCTATACCAGGCGGTGGCCCTGGAAGGACCTAAAAATTGTCAGAATCCAGCCACCCAAGTCGTAGACTGTTCTCTTTGCTACTGTACGGCAAGTAGTAACGATGCACCACGTCTGGAACCAACAGGACCCTGAACAACTTCTACCACCAAGCTAGTTAAATAGTTAACCAATAGCTACACGGAATATCTGCGTTGACCCTTTTTGCAACTCTTTTGACTCATCACAAACGCTGCTGTTACTTTTTATTTACTATCCCATTGCCTAGTCACTTTATCCCAATCTACAGTATATGTACATATCTACCTCAATTATCTCGTACCCCTGCACATTGAGTCAGAACTGGTACTCTGTGTATATAGCCAAGTTATCGTTACTCATTGTGTATTTATTTTTCTATTTTTTTCTATTTATAAACTGGGTGTTTTTTTTTCTTACGCACAACGCAAAGTGGAGTGCCTGGATACAGCCATTAACCGTGGTATATTGGCCATATACCACACCCCCTCTGAACTTTTGGCTTAATTATTTCTCATGTTATTATTTGTCTACTTTTCAAGTTTTCAACTATTTCTTATTTTCTCTCAATGGATTGTTGGGAATGGCCTGTAAGTAAGCATTTCACTGTTAGTCTCCACCTGTTGTTTATGAAGCATGTGACAAATACAATTTGATTTGTAGTAGATGTTTTCAAATGCTGAAAAAAAAAAAACATTTTGAAAACATGGCTGGTTTGATAATGGTGTTCCTTTGAAATTCAGTACAGTATACTGAAATGGCACTTGGGTGAAAGGTTATGTAGACAACTGGTGGAGTTCAACTTCTCATGTGGATGAATTCGCTTGCTAATTGGTGAAATTCTAAACCTGCAACAGGTCACACAGTTAATGAGATTCAATGGCCTTATGCTGCAAAGTGAGGAAGGGTATGAACATATGAAACTTAAGGTTAATTAACACAGAATGCACTTATAGAAGTGGATGGCTTTTTTCATGAACTTCTCTTATCTTTTCTGAACCTATGGGCCCTGGTTGAAAGTAGTGCACGATATAGGGAATAAAATGCCATTTGAGAATCTGTCCCCTTGCAGGCACCATCTGCATTGGGGTAGATTGAATGAGAAAATGTTGGAAGGGACTTATTTATATTCTTTATTTGCCTCAATGATGACAGCAACATCAACATGTATTCATTTCAGTCCTCCCTCTGTGGCCTTTCCTTCTAATAGAATCTGTGTGAATGACAATGTGTCTGAATGTTTCTCTATTCACATCCCATTCACACTGCTGCACAAAGCCTCTCACTCTATGCATCATTTCCCTACGCCCACAGATGATGTATTGCTAAAAAAGAATCTGGAAATGATCGACACTTACATGCAGCGGATCACTTGATATATGCAAAGGAATTGCTCATCTGACATTATGAGAAAGGTAAGGGGGCGAAGGATTTTCACCTGCTTCGATCTTTTCTTGATTGTTCATTTCAGGTTAGTTAATAAACCACCTGTGCACACAGCGGAAGCTGGGGGTTGGTGACAGGCAGGCAGAGGGGCTAAATCAGAATAGATTGCAAATGGCACCCTGTTTCTTATGTAGTCCTCTTTGTTTGACCAGGGCCCATTCAGTATAGTGCACTATGTTGGGTATAGGTTGCCATTTGGGACTCCATATCCCACTGTCTTCTTAATCAGAACAGAGGCATCAGGGATGACAGTCAAGAGCAGGGTTCCCCAACTGGTGGCCCGCAGTTGATTTTATTTGGCCCCCCAAGTTCCCTGAGCAAAATAAGTTTATTTTTATTTTTTATTGTTGTACATAAAACTGTAAAAACACCAGCTATTTTAATTGTGGAAATCTGTTCCAAAGTATTCCCACGCAGAAGAGATATACTCTGAGAGTACAAAACATTAGTAACACCTTCCTAATACTGAGTTGCACCCCCCTTTGCCCTCAGAACAGCCTCAATTAAATGAGGCATGATGTGTCGACAGATGTGTCAAGTTGGCTGGATGTCTTTTGGGTTGTGGATCATTATTGATACACATGGGAAACGGTTGAGCAGGAAAACCCAGCAGCGTTGCAGTTCTTGACACACTCAAACCAGTGCGCCTGGCACCTACTACCATACCCCGTTCAATGTTACTTAAATATTTTGTTTTGACCATTCACCCTCTGAATGGCACACAATCTGTCTCAATCGTCAATCCATTTCTCAAGGATCCATGTCTCAATTCTTCTTTAACCTGTCTCCTCCCCTTCATCTACACTGATTGAATTGGATTTAACAAGTAACATCAATAATGGATCATAGCTTTCACCTGGATTCATGGTGGTGGCAGCATCATGCTGAAGGAATGTTTTTCAGCGGCAGTGACTGGAAGGTTAGTCAGGATCGAGGGAAAGATGAACAGAGCAAAGTACAGAGAGATCCTTGATGAAAACCAGCTTTAGAGAGCTAATGCCCTCAAACTGGGGGCGATGGTTCTCCTTCCAACAGGACAACGGCCCTAAGCACACAGCCATAACAACGCAGGAGTGGCTTCAGGACAAGTCTCTGAATGTTCTTGAGTGTCCCAGCCCAATTAAACATCTCTGAAAATAGCTATGCAGCGACGCTCTCCATCCAACCTGACACAGCTCGAGATGATCTACAAAGAAGAATGGGAGAAACTCCCCAAATGCAGGTTTACCAAGCTTGTAGCGTCATACCAAAGAATACTCAAGGCTGTAATCGCTGCCAAAGGTTCTTCAACAAAGTACTGAGTAAAGGGTCTGAATACTTATGTAAATGTGATATTTCATGTTTTTGTTTTTAATACATTTGCAAAAATGTCTAAAAACATGTTTTTGCTATATCTTTATAGGGTATTGTGTGTAGATTGAGGGGGGAAAAAACAATTTAACCCATTTTAGAATTAGGTTGTAGCTTAATTAACAAAATGAGAAAAAGGTTAAAGGGTTTGATTACTTTCTTAATTAAGGCACTGTATGAAGATGAGGGATATGGCAGGCTTGTTTATCATAGAGTATTTTGATGTGCATGCAACAGGCTCTGATTGTGTTATTCACTTTGTTTCATCGTGTTTGACCCGCTCCACTACAACCCCGTCATGAGACAAAATGCCAATGATCTTTAGCCTACATCCACAATATGGTGGCCATGTGTAAGAGCAAATGTCATACTCTCTAAAGTTTCAAGGGGGGAGAATAGTAAACTCTGCTCTACTGATCAGAGAATACTGTTCATCAAACTCAAATCGCATTTTATTTGTCACATGCTTCGTAAACAACAGGTGTAGGTTAACAGTAAAATGTTTATTTACGGGCCCTTCCCAACAATGCAGAGAGAAAGAAAAGAAGAGAAATAATAGAAAAGTAATAACACGTAATAATATAAGTTGTAATAAATACACACTGACTAATGATAACTTGGCTATATACACGCGGTACCAGTACCAAGTCGATTTACACGGGTATGCGGTAGATATGTACATATAACTAGGAATAAAGTGACTAGGCAACAGGATAGATAATAAACAGTAACAGCAGTGTATGTGATGAGTATAAAAAAGTTTGTGCAAAAAGGGTCATTGCAGATAGTCTGAGTAGCTATTTGGTTAACTATTTAACAAACTATTTAGCAGTCTTACAATATGACTTGGGGGCAGAAGCTGTTCAGGTTCCTGTTGGTTCCAGACTTGGTGCATTGGTACTGCTTGCCGTGCAGTAGCAGAGAGAACAGTCTATGACTTGGGTGGCCTTCCTCTGACACAACCTGGTATAGAGGTCCTGGTATAGAGGTCCTGGAAGGCAGGGAGCTCGGCCCCAGTGATGTACTGGGCCATACGCACTACCTTCTGTAGTGCCTTGTGGTCGAATGCCAAGCCTTTTCCATACCAAGCGGTGATGCAGGGAGTCAAGATGGTGCATCTGTAGAACTTTGAGGATCTGAGGGCCCATACAAAATCTTTTCTGCCTCTTGAGGGGAAGAGGTGTTGACCTGCCCTCTTCTTGACTGTGTGGTGTGTCTGGACCATGATAGATGTGTGGTGATGTGGACACCAAAGAACTTGAAGCACTTGACCCTCTGTTTCCTGTCGTCCACGATCAGCTCTTTTATCTGGCTGATGTAGAGGTTGTTCTCCTGGCACCACACTGCCATGTCTATGACCGCCTCCCTATAGGCTGTCTCATCGTCGTCGGTGATCAGGCCTACCACCGTTGTGTCATCCAACACTGAGCTGTAGTCAATGAACAGCATTCTCACATAGGTGTTCCTCTTGTCCAGGTGGGAGAGGGCAGTTTGGAGTGCAATAGAGAATGCATCATGTGTGGATCTTTTGGGTTTGTACGCGAATTAGAGTGGGTCTAGGGTGTTGACGTGACCCATGAACAGGCTTTCAAAGCATTTCATGGCTAAAGATGTGAGTGGCGTTCTTGGCAACAGGGAGAATGATGGTTTGCTTGAAACATATAGGTATTATAGACTGGTCAGGGAGAGAACGTCAGTGAAGACACTTACCAGCTGGACAGCACATGTACTGAGTGCACGTCATGGTAATCCTTGAATGTGAATGTGAATGTTAACCTGTTAAAAGGTGTTACTCATATCGGTTAATTTGTATTTATTTATTTTTATTTAACCTCTTAACTATGCAAGTCCGTTAAGAACAAATTCTTATTTACAATGACGGCCTACCTCGGCCAAACCCAGAAGACGCTGGGCCAATTGTGCGCCTCCCTATGGGACTCCAAATCACGGCCGGATGTGATGCAGCCTGGATTCTGACCAGGGACTGCAGTGACGCCTCTTGCACTGAGATGCAGTACCTTAGACCTCTGCGCAACTCGTTGAAGAGTGCATGATCACATATCGTTTGGAACAGCTGGTGCTCTCATGCTTGGTTCAGTGTTGCTTGCCTCAAAGCAAACATAGAAGGTATTTAGCTAGTCTGGTAGGCTCGCATCACTGGGCAGCTCGCTGATGAGTTTCCCTTTATAATTTGTTATAGTTTGCAAGTCCCGCCAAAGCCGCCAAGCATCAGAGCCGGCGTAGTAGCATTCGATCTTAGTCCTGTATTGATGCTTTGCCAATTTTAGGGGTCATCTGAGATTGTAGTGAGATTTTCTTGAAAGTAGCAGCTCTAGCCTTTAGCTCAGTGCAGATGTTGCCTGTAATCCTTGGCTTTTGGTTGGGATATGTACATACGGTCACTGTGGGGAGAACGTTATCAATGCACTTATTAATGACGCCGATGTGCTAAACTCCTCAGATATTCTCCTCAGAAATACTTTTGGCATACTTATCTCCTGAGGAAAAATGTGACATTATTGCACTGCTTTTAGAATATCAGGTTTTTTAATGTGCTAGAGCATGTACTCTAGCATGACATTGATGTTGGGGACTCTGCCCCAATCAAACATGGCTATCGAGTGAATCCTGAAAAGAGAGAGAAGCTCCGCAGTGAGGTGGAGTTCATACTTGAGCACGCAATTGCACAACATGGCAACAGTCCATGGTGTTCTCCCTGTATATTAGTACCTAAGCCGGATGGGTTTCTGTGGTTTTGTTACGATTTTCGGAAACTCAATGCTGTTACTAGACTCGTACCCTTTGCCTAGGGTTGACGATTGTGTGGAAAGTGTTGGCGCTGCTAAGTACGTTAGCAAGTTCGGTCTGCTGAAGGGATTATGGATCCCTATAACTGAGTTGGCAAAAGAGTTGTCTGCTTTTGTCACTGCTGATGGTTTGTTTTCCTACCTTCGTCTCCCGTACGGGTTACGAAATGCCGGAACAACACTTCAAACGCTCATGCATATCATGCTATGTTGCCTGGAAAATGCTGAGACATATTTAGACGACGTGGTTGTATTTAGCCCCACCGGGCCCCAACACTTCCAGGATATTAGGAGTCTGTTTGAGCACTTCTTAGCTGCCAACCTGACAGTTAACCTGTCAAAGAGGGAAATTGCCCGAGCAACAGTGAAATATCTCGGGAAGGTGGTGGGACAAGGGAAAGTCCGACCGGTCCTGGCAATAATGAAGGCCATCAATAACCTTCCAGTGCCAGCTTCTCGCCAGGAACTGCGCCGATTCTTGGGACTGGCTGGCTATTCTACAAGAACTTTGCCCAGGTTGTTGCGCCACTTACAGATTTGGCCAGTCTGAAAGTAATTTCCTGTTGGAGCCCTGACTGTCAGGAGGCTTTTGAGGAGACAAAGACACTTTTGGTATCTGCACTGGTGCTAGCTGCTCCAGATTTTGGTTGTCCATTTGCTTTGTCCACCGATGCAAGCGATGCAGGGGCTGTGCTCCTACAGAAAGAAGCTAACAATGTTGAGCACCCTGTGGGGTACTTTTCAAAGAAATTATCAAAACACTACTCAACTATCGAGAAGGAAAAGCTTGCTTTGGTACTGGCTCTTCAGCACTTCAAGGTTTATAGTGACTTCGGAAAGTATTCAGACCCCTTGACTTTTTCCACATTTCTTACGCTACAGATTTATTCTAAAATTGTTTATATTGTTTTTTTCCCTCCTCAATCTCCTCACAATGACAAAGCAAAAAAAATATTTTTGAATCAATTTAGCTAAAAAAATAGAAATAGAAACATCACATTTACATAAGTATTCAGACCCTTTACTCTGACCCTTGAAGCACCTTTGGCAGCGATTACAGCATCGAGTGTTATTGGGTATGATGCTACGAGCTTGGCACACTTGTATTTTGGAAGTTTCTCCCATTCTTCTCTACAGATCCTCTCAAGTGCTGTCCGGTTGGATGGGGAATGTTGCTGTACAGCTATTTCAGGTCTCTCCAGAGATGTTAGATTGGGTTCAAATCCGGGCTCTGGCTGGGCCACTCAAGGACATTCAGAGACTTGTCCAAAAGCAACTCCTGCGTTGTCTTGGCTGTGTGCTTTGGGTCGTTGTCCTGTTGGAAGGTGAACCTTCACCCCAGTCTGAGGTTCTGAGCGCTCTGGAGCAGGTTTTCATCAAGGATCGCGCTATACTTTGCTCCGTTCATCTTTTCCTCAGTCCTTACTAGTCTCCTAGTCCCTGCCATGCTGCCACCATCATGCTTCACCGTAGGGATGATGCCAGGTTTCCTCCAGATGTGACGCTTGGCATTCAGGCCAAAGAGTTCAATCATGGTTTCATCAGACCAGAGAATCTTGTTTCTCATGGTCTGAGAGTCTTTAGGTGCCTTTTGGCAAACTCCAAGCAGGCTGTCATGTGCCTTTTACTGAGGAGTGGCTTCCGTCTGGCCACTGTACCATAAAGGCCTGATTGGTGGAGCGCTGCAGAGATGGTTGTCCTTCTGCAAGGTTTTCCCATCTCAAGAGAGGAACTCTATAGCTCTGTCGGGTTCTTGGTCACCTCCCTGACCGAGGCCTTTCTCCCCTGATTGCTCAGTTTGGCCGGGCCGCCAGCTTTAGGAAGAGTCTTGGTGGTTTCAAACTTTTTCAATTTAAGAATGATGGAGGCCACTTTGTTCTTGGGACCTTCAACGCTGCAGAAATGTTTTGGTACCCATCCCCAGATCTGTGCCTCAACACAATTCTGTCTCGGAGCTTTATGACAATTCTTTCGACCTCATGGCTTGGTTTTTCTCTGACATGCACTGTCAACTGTGAGACCTTATATAGACAGGTGTGGGCCTTTCCAAATCATGTCCAATCAATTGAATATACCACAGGTGGACTCAAGACAATCAACAAGACAATGAAGTTGTAGAAACATCTCAAGGATGTGCAATGAAAACAGGATGCAACTGAGCTTAATTTTGAGTCTCATAGCAAAGGGTCTGAATACTCATGTAAATAAGGTATTTCTGATTGATATTTTTAATAAATGTGCAGTTTTTGCTTTGTCATTACAGGTATTGTATGTAGCTTGCTGAGGATTAAAAAAAATGAATTTTAGAATAAGGCTTTAACGTAACAAAATTTGGAAAAAGTCCATGGATATGAATACTTTCCAAAGTTACTGTATGTATTGGTCTTTACCACTATGGTGGTCTATACCAATCATAACCCTCCTGTTTTCCTGCAAGAGATGAATTCCACGAACTGCCGACTCTTTCGCTGGAGTCTCATATTACAGACATGTCTGTGGTAAGCACAACTTGGTTGCTGATTGTATTTCAAGGGTGGGCAGTCTTTAAGTGGCTCTTGGCTCACTATTTATTTTGACTGCACGTTTTGCTGTTTTGGAGAATAGTTATTTTTTTGTTGCTTGGGTTCGATCCAAAGGGATGAGAGTTGTAGAAACGTACATGAATTTACCCGTTTCTCAAAACTTCTGAGTTTTAGGCAGCTTAAAATAAAAATACATGTTTTACAGTGTGTGTGTGTATACAGCACCAGTCAAATGTTTGGACACACCAAATCATTCCATGGTTTTTCTTTATTTTTATTATTTTCTACATTGTAGAATCATTGTGAAGACACAACAACTATGAAATAACACATGTAGTAACCAAAAAAGTGTTTTATATTTGAGATTCTTCAAAGTAGCCACACTTTGCCTTGATGACAGCTTTGCACACTCTTGGCATTCTCTTAACCAGCTTCATGAGGTAGTCACCTGGAATGTATTTCAATTAACAGGTGTGCCTGGTTAAAAGTTCATTTGTGGAATTTCTTTCCTTCTTAATGTGTGACAAGGTAGGGGTGGTAAACAGAAGATAGCCCTATTTGGTAAAAGACCAAGTCCATATTATGGCAAGAACAGGTCAAATAAGCAAAGAGAAACGACAGTCTATCATTACTTTAGTCCATCACAAATCAGCCATTTCCAGCTACAATAGTCATTTACAACATTAACAATGTCTATACGGTATTTCTGATCAATTTGATGATATTTTAAACGGACAAAAAATGTGCTTTTCTTTCAAAAACCAGGACATTTCTAAGTGAGCCCAAACTTTTGAACGGTAGTGTATATTTCAAGGATGGACGTTAGAACGTTGGGCGCATTTCGTTAGTCAGTATGTGTTACACCTCTGCTGGCTTGTCCATTTCGTTAGTCAGTATGTGTTACACCTCTGCTGGCTTGTCCATTTCGTTAGTCAGTGTGTGTTACACCTCTGCTGGCTTGTCCATTTCGTTAGTCAGTATGTGTTACACCTCTGCTGGCTTGTCCATTTCGTTAGTCAGTATGTGTTACACCTCTGCTGGCTTGTCCATTTCGTTAGTCAGTATGTGTTACACCTCTGCTGGCTTGTCCATCTCGTTAGTTGGAAGGTGTTTCACCTGTGCTGGCCCAGGTGATATTTAAAGGAAAGGTTCACCCATTTTGAATGTTATATTTTTTTTGTGCATCTCTAAGTGATGTTCTATTGATTCCCTGGGTCATTGGCTGAAATCTGGCCGGTATGATGTAGCCCTGTGATAAAATCGCTCTCACTACACTGGAAGTTAATAGGAATATGACTTTTAGATCTCAAAAACATCTATTGTACATGTCAGATTTCAATGCCGATGTCATAACTCGGGGGGATGTATTTTCTCAAATGAGCCATTGATCATATTTTAGAGATATTCCTATCTCGAGAAAAATGTGTAATTTAACGGAGGGTGTAGTACATTTTTCCTATTTGTCTGCCTCTTTAGTCCATGGTGCATTGTACTGTGCCATTGCCAGAGACATTATAGAAAGGATTTAGGAATCCAATGAATGAAGGACCGTATAACGCCCCACACATCAGACTGTCAACCAATCGCGTTCATGCTGCGGTTGCTAAAATAATCGTCAAGCAATCCCATCTCAAAGTCAGTGTATATGTCGAGTAATGTCTATTTTCCTCGAAAGTACGTAATGTCATAATTCCAAAGCTATGCGACACTACAGATGGCAAATTAATTATCTCACAGCTTGGAAAATATTTGTAGTGTTGTACTTCTTGTTGACAAAATTTGTGCTAATGTTGGGTTTTTGAGCTTTCGCCCAATAGACTCCCATTCACTCCTTGAAGGAGAGCGCTTATTTTCTCAGAATCACCCAGAATGCACCGCACAGTACATTGACGCAACGTTTCTCATCTCAAAAGTATATATGCCGTTGTGAATGTCACACTCCACTCTGTGAGGCACATCGATCTTCTGGTTGAACATGGTGAGATTGTAGACTCCTAAACTGATAGTGCAGTTTGTTTAGGCAATTTTACAGCTAACCAGCTACTTTACATGCTGATATTGTCTTCGAGATTATTGTATAGCTAGCTAGCCAGCCCATAGAGAGAGCATTGCATTGTGGATTTTGTAGTCGACTATAATATAGCCAAAATGAACACAAAAAAAAATCACATATTAGTATTATTTAACACTGTAAATTAAAGGAATGAGTGTTATTCACAGAAATTGACCGTTAATTTACATAAACACATGTATCATCTCCTGGCTTCCACAAGCCACTGATGTAGACCTTTGGAACATCTACATTTTAAAAAGTCTAATAAATCCATGTAATGTAGCCTACACCTTCACAATAAATCCATTATTTATTTTAGACAGGTATACAGAGGCATGATATGAAGAAACTGTAGTCTATTTCAGAAGAACAGAATAAGATACCCTGAATTGTCCTCATGTTAGGTCCTGATCTGGCTATGCCAAATGGCTGTGGTTACACTAGTTCATTTAGCAGACACGATTTGCTTAGAATTCTGTGGCATTATTTTATAGTATGAAGAATACAATTGAACAAAGCTGAATAAAATAGAAAGGATATTTTCTCCATATTGAAGATATTAGTAGAACATTCCACATGAACTTTTCATCAGCCAGCAAGATGAGTAGGCCTAACAAACACCAATAGCCTATGTCAATCTACACTGCTCAAAAAAATAAAGGGAACACTTAAACAACACAATGTAACTCCAAGTCAATCACACTGTGAAATCAAACTGTCCACTTAGGAAGCAACACTGATTGACAATACATTTCACATGCTGTTGTGCAAATGGAATAGACAGCAGGTGGAAATTATAGGCAATTAGCAAGACACCCCCAATAAAGGAGTGGTTCTGCAGGTGGTGACCACAGACCACTTCTCAGTTCCTATGCTTCCTGGCTGATGTTTTGGTCACTTTTGAATGCTGGCGGTGCTTTCACTCTAGTGGTAGCATGAGATGGAGTCTACAACCCACACAAGTGGCTCAGGTAGTGCAGCTCATCCAGGATGGCACATCAATGCGAGCTGTGGCAAGAAGGTTTGCTGTGTCTGTCAGCGTAGTGTCCAGAGCATGGAGGCGCTACCAGGAGACAGGCCAGTACATCAGGAGACGTGGAGGAGGCCGTAGGAGGGCAACAACCCAGCAGCAGGATTTCTACCTCCGCCTTTGTGCAAGGAGGAGCAGGAGGAGCACTGCCAGAGCCCTGCAAAATGACCTCAAGCAGGCCACAAATGTGCATGTGTCTGCTCAAACGGTCAGAAACAGACTCCATGAGGGTGGTATGAGGGCCCGACGTCCACAGGTGGGGGTTGTGCTTACAGCCCAACACCGTGCAGGACGTTTGGCATTTGCCAGAGAACACCAAGATTGGCAAATTTGCCACTGGGGCACTGTGCTCTTCACAGATGAAAGCAGGTTCACACTGAGCACATGTGACAGACGTGACAGAGTCTGGAGACGCCGTGGAGAACGTTCTGCTGCCTGCAACATCCTCCAGCATGACCGGTTTGGCGGTGGGTCAGTCATGGTGTGGGGTGGCATTTCTTTGGGGGGCCGCACAGCCCTCCATGTGCTCGCCAGAGGTAGCCTGACTGCCATTAGGTACCGAGATGAGATCCTCAGACCCCTTGTGAAACCATATGCTGGTGCGGTTGGCCCTGGGTTCCTCCTAATGCAAGACAATGCTAGACCTCATGTGGCTGGAGTGTGTCAGCAGTTCCTGCAAGAGGAAGGCATTGATGCTATGGACTGGCCCGCCCGTTCCCCAGACCTGAATCCAATTGAGCACATCTGGAACATCATGTCTCGCTCCATCCACCAATGCCACGTTGCACCACAGACTGTCCAGGAGTTGGCGGATGCTTTAGTCCAGGTCTGGGAGGAGATCCCTCAGGAGACCATCCGCCACCTCATCAGGAGTATGCCCAGGCATTGTAGGGAGGTCATACAGGCACATGGAGGCCACACACACTACTGAGCCTCATTTTGACTTGTTTTAAGGACATCAAAGTTGGATCAGCCTGTAGTGTGGTTTTCCACTTTAATTTTGAGTGTGACTCCAAATCCAGACCTCCATGTATTGATACATTTGATTTCCATTGATAATTTTTGTATGATTTTGTTGTCAGCACATTCAACTATGTAAAGAAAAAAGTATTTAATAAGAATATTTCATTCATTCAGATCTAGGATGTGTTATTTTAGTGTTCCCTTTATTTTTTTGAGCAGTGTACTATCCCCCATAGTACAAAATTCGACCTATTCTGTGCGAGAAATAAATATTCCAAACATAGATGCGATAGATCCCAAATTAATGCAACCACCATATTATCCATGTCCTTGTTCAGCCACGACTCTGAGAAACATTCTCAAACAGAGCTTGTCCAGTTTAATCGCCAGTGATTGTACTTTCGCCAATAGAACAGAGGTTAGAGGCAGTTTATTTACTTATCCCCGTAGTTTCGTCAGGGTACCCGCACGTCGGCCTCTGTATTGCCGTCTCTTTCTCTTCAGAGTGTCGGAAATTAGGGCCTCGTCCGGGGTGAGTAGTATGTCCTGCGCCACCTACTCGTTGAAGTAGGAATTTTCATCCAAATCGAGGTTGGTGATCGCTGTTCTGATGTCCAGGATCGCTTTTCGGTCATAGGAAATGATGGCGGAAACATTATGAACAAAAAAGTTAAGATAAGGGAGAACAAAAACTGCAGAATTAGTCAGGAGCCCGTAGAACGGCAGCTATTCATTCCAGTGCCAACTGAACACACAGGTTTGGATTCTTTAACGTACTGCCTGTGTCTAGTTCTACTGTCATAGAAATCACTGAGAAAAGAGAAAACCAAAACCATACCACTTGTGGTTACAAGAGTAGTTAATGTCTTTCATTTTAAGAGCATTGATGTTTGTAGCCTCCAGGCAAACTTTACTTTAATGAAGAAGAGGATGCAGTCTGGCTCAACAAATACTCCTGTGGATATCTATCTGTGTTTACACATAGTTATTGGCTGAACAACAACTGTGTGAGTCAATTGAGGTGTCATGGTATATATTTCAAGCTTGGCAACAGTTTTTTATTATACAGTTTCATATTGGTGCTCACAGTTCTGCAGAGTTCAAAAGTTTAAGTTGATCTATTTATGATACAAAACCAGGTGCAGCTGGTACACAATGCTCATTTTTGTATTTGCCATAGATGGCCTTGGCTTGAAAGCATAAACTGAGTGTCCACATACATACATCTAGCGCTTTATAAATGTGTGTTAACTTTGTGACAAGGACAACCTATATGCTTCTCTATGTCTCAGTTTGGGGCCAATTGACACGAGCTCTCTCTCTCTCTTTATACAAGACTGCCAATATTTGATCTGTGGAGAAGGAGCAGACAGAGAGGTTGGGGAGGTTGAGTTTCATCAACAGGATATCAGACCAGAGCAGGAAGTCAGATAGAGGGAGGAAGCGAGCGCTAGCGAGAGAGGGAGAGACAGAGGGAGGGAGTGAGAGACAGACAGAGGGAGAAAGGGAGACCAAGAGAGGGAGAGACAGAGGGAAGAGGGAGTAAGAGACAGGGAGAGAAAGCAAACTGCCATAGTACCACAAGATAACACTTCAAGTCACTATTTTAACAACCAGTAGAAGTTTGTTCTTTTTTAGTGCCTTTATAGTCAACAACACTATACCCAGTGGTGTAAAGTAATACTTAAGTAGTTTTTGGGGGTATCTGTACTTTACTTGGCTTTTTATATTTTTTACAACATTTACTTCACTACATCCCTAAAGAAAATAATGTACTTTTTACTCCATACATTTTCCTTGACACCCAAAAGTACTTGTTACATTTTGTCAGGAAAATGGTCCAATTCACACACTTATCAAGAGAATATCCATGGTCATCCCTACTGACTCTGATCTGGCGGACTCACTGAACACAAATGCTTTGTTTGTAAATTATGTCTGAGTGTGCCCCTGGCTATCCGCCAATAAATCAAAAATAGATAATTGTGCCGTCTGGTTTGCTTAACATAAGAAATTTGAAATGGTTTATATTTGTACTTTTTACTTTTGATACTTAAGTACATTTTAGCAATTACATTTACTTTTGATACTTAAGTATATTTAAAACCAAATACTTTTAGACTTTTACTCAAGTAGTATTTTACTGGGTGACTTTTACTTGAGTCATTTTCTATTAAGGTATCTTTACTTTTACTCAAGTATGACAATTGAGTACTTTTTCCATCACTGACTATACCCAAGTTCATACTATCTCCAATGCAGCACTCCACACAGGCACCACCATATGTAGTAAATCAATGAATCAGCACCCATGCACTTTTTCTATTGAGGTCACTTTCATGAGGAAAACCTTGTGTCCTGACCCAGCTCAGCTTCCTCGGCAGCTGAAATTACCTAGGTGAGGGAGTGACTCCTGGACAGATCTTAGGTGATTGATTCTCCTATGAAAAAGGGGGCCAGATTGTGATAGATGGGCAGGTCCCAAAGCCAGTTCTAAGCTGCCTCCACCAGCTGTGCTACCTATGGTAATAATGGCCTCCATAGGACACCGGATGCAGTGCTGCAATCTTTCTTTTAAATACACCAAAAGTCGTCATATTTTTGCCAAAGTCAACATTTGAAATCCTGTCCTTGGGTAGACGATAATGAAAATAATTCATCATAATTCAATCGAATCAATTTGTTTTTTGGGGGGCAGTAGAAAGGTTCTTTTCTCTTCCAGCTAATTTAGGAGACGGTTCTAACTGCTGAATTCATGGAGAGGAAGGTGTAATACATGGCCACAAGTAAAATGCATAGACCTATTCCAAGGTCACAGGGTTATTAGTAGTTCAATGAGTCCGTGGACAACTTCATTAATATTGAGGCATAACATCACAATTGAATAATGAAGAATGTTCCCTTGGCATGACCTTTCATGAAGATTTTTATTTTACTTTCCAGGAAAAATAAATAACATTTTACAAAATAAATGACTTAAATTATTATTATTTTATTTTTTTCGACAACCAAAAAAAGATACTAATAAATAATTCAAACTAGTCTGAGAATACAGTAGGCTGTGGTGCCATTGTTAAATTGAGATTACTCTATTTTAATTTCCGATTAGTTTTTCTACTGTACTCGTTCCAAGTAGTGCATAGTGTAGCCTTGTTTTTTTTATGGCTGAGTGCATTGAGATGTTACAGTTATTTATTTAATTACATTTTTTTAACTGCCTGAGAGGTAGAAAAATAGGCCTGTCTTCTAAACATCTTATCTCCCACAGCATACGAGGAGAGAGAGAGAGAAGCCTTGTGAAGCTCCAGGAGGATGTCTTGTTTTAATTGCTTCTTTAAGCCTGAGCAGTTACACAGAGGGAGACCGTGCATCTGTGAAAGACCATGGAAGCCTCAATGGGGGCCCTCTCAAAACACTCATCAGGAACTTGTTCATATGTGCAGAGTTACTTCACAACATAGCAGGACTCCAGGGTGCTGTCTCTCACAAACATTGTGTTGAGACGCTGCTTAAATGGCTTAACAAGTTTGTAGCTAGATACATCCTGATGAGTATTACTGTGTACTTACAGCATTTTGTACATGATGTTACTTAGGCTGGCTGCATCCCACTGCTGGCTTACTAAGCAGTGTTGGTCCTGGTCAGTCCCTGGATGGGAGACCAGCTGTTGCTGGAAGTGGTGTTGAAGGGCCAGGAGGAGGCACTCTTTTCTCTGTTCTAAAAAAAAATATGCCAATGCTCCAGGGCAGTGATTGGGTACATTGCCATGTGTAGTGTGCCGTCTTTCGGATGGGACATTAAACGGGTGTCCTGATTCTCTGTGGTCACTAAAGATCCCATGGCACTTATCATATGAATAGTGGCGTTAACTCTGGTATCCTGGCTAAATTCCCAATCTGGCCCCCATACCATCATGGTCACCTAATCATCCCCTGTAACTATTCCTCGGGCCATTGCTGTAAATGAGAATATGCTCAGTCAATTTACCTGGTAAAATAAGAGTTAATAATAATAATTCCTGGAAATCCTGAAATGCCATAAAGGCATATACCAGGGGTAGTCAACTCTTACCCTAACATGCTGACCAGACCGGACACATCGTGTGCGCGAGCGTCACAAAATAAATGTAGAAATTCATGTTATTCAATTATTGCACCCACACTGCTCGCGCGCGCCAACGAGCGTCTGTGATGCCAAGGGCTAAAATATAACTTTTTTCTATTTCTGACGCAGATCGTGCTGCAAGTCCTGCCTCTCCCATCTCCTCATTGGTTTATAGAAGCAGGTACCCACGTGCCATCTCCTCATTGGTTATACCCACGTGGGTGATTGAAAGACAAACTGTTTTGCCGGTTGTCATGTTAATACTATGAAAGGTTAGATGCGATCACCATATACAGTAAGTTCAAAGATGAAAAGCCTGGAAGGAGAGATGACTAGAAACGATTCGGTTGGCCGTTTTATGTGTGGATTAATTGTCGGAGTAGAGGACCTTGTGCATTTCAGGTAAAATAACAACTAAAAGTTTTCATCCCAGGACAAATTAGCTAGCAAGTGCAAGCTAACTAGCTAAATTGCCATACATGTTTAATGCTTTTTGACCTGTCCCCAAATTAATGTAATTGGTTCAGAGTTTGTTTTGATATTTTAACCTGCGTGATGTGATCGCGTTTGGTGTGGGGGGACAAAATAAATGTATGCAGTATAGCGCACGATGGCGCACGCGCGCAGACGGTTTGGGTTCCGAGGTCCAGAGCCTGCTGGTTGTCTGTTCTACCTGATCATTAATTGCACACACCTGGTATCCCAGGTCTTAAATCAATCCCTGATTAGAGGGGAACAATAAAAAAATACAGTGGAACTGGCTTCAAGGTCCAGAGTTGAGTTTGAGGGGCATATACTGTCCAAATGGTAAATATCACCAGCTCTCTTAGAAAAAAGGGTTCCAAATAGGTTCTTCGGCTTTCCCCATAGGAAAAGCCTTTTTGGTTCCAGGTAGAATCTTCTGACAGACTCGCCACCTGACAGAGAGCGATGGGGATACCGCCACACCAGCATTAACAGTTTAATAGCGTACCAGGCAATATCATAGAGAGGAACACTTTGTCTGGGCTAAACTTGTCATTTCACCTGTGTGGGAGTTGACACCCTATCCTGCAGTGTATTTCTACTGGTGGTTGTAGTGCGCTGGCTATGCTGGTGCTGTGGGGGCTTGTGAAGTGATTAGCTGCCACCAGATGGCTGAGAGGGATGGTAATTGGACAAGGAGCAAGGACCTCTCCTAAACCGCTCCACTGGTTTTCCTACTGTTTCTAGAGAGGAAGAGACAAGAACTCGGCCTCACCGTTGTACCTGAGCCAGTGTCCCAAATGGCATTCTATTTCCTATGTAGTGCACTACTTTTGACCAGAGCTCTATATAGGGAATAGGGTGCCATTTGGGACACATCCTGAATTTCAAGTGTTTCAAGCTGATTGGAAATAGAAAAACACTATATTTTGTTTTCATATTATAATTGTGTATATACTTTGTTTTCATGTACTGTATTTACAAGAGGACCACAATGGAAATATGTTTTAGATCTTTTTGTGTGTCATCCTTGATGATTTTAAATGCATTGTGTCCACGTGTGGTTGTATTGTTTTTTTAAATGGTCAAATAAATCAAATATAAAATCCATTTCGTCCTGGTGATTCATGAGTAACCACATTTAGTAGCGCAGGTAATCACGGATGGACAACACTTGATAATACATCAAAACCCACCGGTTACAATCCACAGGAGCTCCGTTCTGTGTCCCACCTTTATTCTACTTCCAGACAAAATATACCCTTTATACCCTCCACTTTCAACATAATGTCTTGACCAAAGATTGTGGAAGAAATATTACCCTGCACTGCCCGATTCATCATCAAACCTGCCCGGCCTATGAAATACAGGTCAGGGCTTACCAACAATGAGTCCTATCTTGTATGTTAGACCTCACGCTTGTGTATTTATCGCCTAAGAGACTGCCCAATGTGTGATTCATTGAACAGTCCTGTTGCTACAACATGCTGACTGCATCGCTAGGCAGTTTGCCCACTCCTTCCTACCCTCTGTCTATGATAATGCTCCCCGCCCTCCACCCTTTCCCCAATTCCCTCACACATATTCTTTATGATGTGTTTTTATTTCATTGATGTCCACAGGGTAGCTTTCTGCCACATAACAAGTAACATTCTCTCAGGGATAGTGAGAAAGTGAGTGTGTTGAGGCTGTGTTTAATGAGGTGGGGAGAGAGATACTTTGAGGTTTATATTTGACCAACATATACCAACATAAACCAATGTGCATTTCTATTCAGATGGGTTGCTTGTGCTATCAAACCTCTGCAACTCATCCAGAACGCCATAGCCCGCATGGTTTTCATCCTTCCCAAGTTGTCCCTCGTCACCCCGCTCCTCCGCACTCTCCACTGGCTCCCAGTTGAAGCTCACATCCAGTTCAAGAGCCTGGTGGTTGTCTACAGTGCAGCAAAGGGAACTGCCCGTCCCTACCTTCAGTCTATGCTGAAATCCTACAGCCCAACCTGAGCACTCCGTTCTGCCACCTCCCAGCCCTACAAGGGGCTGGCTCCCGTTCATCTCAGTCAAAGCTCTTCTCTGTCCTGGCACCATAAATGGTGGAACAAGCTTCCCCCTAATGCCAGAACAGCTGAGTCCCTGCCCTTCTTTCAAAAACACCTGAAAACCTACCTCTTCAAGTATCTTGATTAAATGACTAAAATGTAAATGCATTATTGAGCAGCTCATAAGGGATAAAACTAAGGTTGGAGTCTACAATGAGTGGATCAAATGGGTTGACTCGATGGCAAAGGCAAAGTAATATAATTATCATTATGCAAGAGTAACTAGTGTATTGAATCAGTTTCTAATGAGGTTGAATCTTTTTCCACACAGCAATTAAAGCCAGATGCTATTTCTACGGTTACTTCCCTTGAACTTGTTCACTCCTGGGCCCGTATCCACAAAGCATCTCAGAGTAGGAGTGCTCATCTACGATCAGTTTTTCATTTTAAATCATAATGAATATGATTACATGGATAGATCCTAGATCAGCACACCTACTCTGATATGTTTTGTGGATATAGGCCCTGGTTTCTAATGGTGTTATTACGCCACATTTTTCTTGGAGTTACTTTGGCTACTTTTTCCCCAAGTTCATTATACAATCTGTGGTAGACTACATTAGTTCTATGCACTACAGCTGCCAGCCTCTAATCTACAACTAATGTATAGATTCCTTGTGGCAGACCAATAAAAGCCAGATTAGTTTCTTAGTGAAGGTACACTCATGCAGTTTGTGATGGACGTGTGAAGAGAACATTAGCATATAATTTGTATGGGCTCTGGAGAGAGGGCGACAGTACAGATCTATTCCACTGCTCTGACTGCATGCATTTGTCCCCAGTGCTCAAGGAATACACAACACTGAATTGATTTTGTTTAGCGCCCTTCACAACCACTTGATATAATCTATGCCCAATGATTAACATTGGGATAGTGGGAGGTTTGTCTGCATTTTGTCTTGAGAGAGTGAGCAGAAGTATCATGACGTATGACTGGAGCAGATTTAACTTGTTGACAGTCTCTATTTAAACTATTTATTTCTGTCTTCAAATGAAAACTTTTTAATCTTGGTAAACATTTTAGTATATGTTTATTTTTTATTTTTTTTATTTTTTTTATTTTGTAAAAATTTTTATACAAAGGACCAGTTTGCTTCCCTAGTGTATTTCAATAGTTTGTTGTGCTAAGCCAGTGGTTCCCAAACTTTTTATAGTCCCATACCCCTTCAAACATTCAACCTCCAGCTGTGTACCCCCCTAGCACAAGGGTCAGTGCACTCTCAAATTGTTTTTTGTAAGCCTGTAAGCCTGCCACACACACACACTATATATATTTATTAAACATAAGAATAAGTGTGAGTTTGTCACAACCTGGCTCGTGGGAAGTGACAAAGAGCTCTCATAGGACCAGGGCACAAATAATAATATAATAATGATCAAAAATGTTGCTCTTTATTTAACCATCTTACATATGAAACCTTATTTGTTCATCGAAAATTGTGAATAACTCACCACATGTTAATGAGAAGGGTGTGCTTGAAAGGATGCACATAACTCTGCAATGTTGGGTTGTATTGGAGAGAGTCTCAGTCTTAAATCATTTTCCACACACAGTCTGTGCCTGTATTTAGTTTTCATGCTAGTGAGGGCAGAGAATCCACTCTCACAGGTATGTGGTTGCAAAGGGCATCAGTGTCTTAACAGCACGATTTGCCAAGGCAGGATACTCTGAGTGCAGCCCAATCCATAAATCTGGCAGTGGCTACTGATTCAATTAAATTTTCTCAGAACTGCTTGTTGCAATTTCGATGAGGCTCTCTTGTTCAGATATCGGTAATGAAAGGGATAACGAATCCAGTTGTTTGTCATCTATTTCAGGAAAGTACCTGCGTAATTGCGCACCCACCTCACTCAGGTGCTTCGCTATATCACATATGACATTGTCTGTAAGCTTAAGTTCATTAGCACACAAAAAAATCATACAATGATGGAAAGACCTGTGTGTTGTCCTTGTTAATGCAGACAGAGCAGAGCTCCAACTTCTTAATCATAGCCTTAATTTTGTCCCACACATTGAATATAGTTGTGGAGAGTCCCAGTAATCCTAGATTCAAATCATTCAGGCAAGAAAAAACATCACCCAGATAGGCCAGTCGTGTGAGAAACTCGTCATTATAAAAGCAGGCAGATAAGTGAAAATGATGGTCAGTAAGGAAAACTTTAAGCTCGTCTTTTAATTCAAATAAACGTGTCAATACTTTCCCCCTGATAACTAGCGCACTTCTGTATGTTGTAAAAGCGTTACATGGTCGCTGCCCATATCACTGCATAGTGCAGAAAATACACAAGACTTCAGGGTGCCTTGCTTTAACAAAGTTAACCATTTTCACTGTAGTGTCCAAAATGTATTTCAAGCTGTCAGGCATTCCCTTGGCAGCAAGAGCCTTTCATGGCTGCTGCATTGTACCCAGGTGGTGTTGGGAGCAACTGCTTGCACGCACGTTACCACTCCACTATGTATCCCTGTCATGGCTTTTCACCATCAGTAGATACCAACATGAGCAGCAGCTACGTTTGGCTACATATGGACCGTTAGTGGAATTCTCGCGAGAGAGTAACGGTTAATGTGATTGGATGTTAATTATTTGACTAGGCTACTTGCATTTGACATTGTGTTGTTATTTCGCTGAACACTAGATGGTTTAATTTTATTTTTGGCAGTGAAACGAGTCTACTCAGGCGAGAAAAAAACCTCACCCAAATGTATAATCCAGTAAAATATAAATGTACTGTTTGAAAATGTGATTCACATTTTTATTTGGAGTACCCCCGATGGCATTGCGCATACCCCTGGGGGTACGCGTACCCCAGTTTGGGAATACCTGCTAAGCAATCATTTAATTCTCTCACATATCCTGTACCAATAGGTGCTGCAGGGTATGTACTGTACTGTAGCAGTGCAAAAAAAGTAACTCACACCAAACAAACATTATCTAAAAACAGAATTTGGGAGTTTTCCCTGAAAACAATAAAACTATATTACTGCTGTTAGAGACTGTGATACAGGCAAACATGAATAATAAGTTAGTTGAACCTGTCAACACAGAAAGAAAGAAGTGTACTTTTGTTGTTCCATTATTCATGAGAAAAAAAGCTACATTTATTACTTTTTTGTTCAGAAATGAATTTACATTGTTCTGAGGCCTGGCAGCTGCCTACTAATTGTGTTACAGGACCTGAGGACATTTCCCCTCTGTTGGAAGTCATTCATTTCAATGCAAACATAATGCTTTCATTTGTTTATGTTTTTAATGGATGGCATTTAGGATCTTCTCAGATAAATCTGCCTTTGACAGTCAAATGAAGTCTTCATCCAATAGTTAGATGTAACCATTTTAATGAGTCAATAATCTCCTCTAGTGAGATGGTAATCTGCATGCAGTTGCTGCTATAACTATTCCCAAATGGCACCCTATTCCCTATGTGGTGCACTACTTTTGACCAGGGCCTATAGGGAGTAGGGTGCCATTTGGGATGCACCCTATATCTCCACAATCTTAATTGCTGTTTATCTGAGGGTCACCTTCTGAAGTAAGGTGGAGGCACAAGGCTCTGCTTTTCTGTGCCACCTCTAAACAGTTTTCTGAAGGTCTCCCATTCCTGCTTCCCTCCCTTTATTAAATGCCATGCCTCAAAGTCTGCTCTTTATTCATGACATAAATGCTGCTCATACCTAATATTTGTGAATAGTTCCCATTTTGTTCTAGTAAACAGTGCCTGCCTGCCCTCACGCCAGTGGAGCTGCACTCGCACCTTTATTGATCTCCTTGCAATAAAGGAGTGCAGAACTACCTCCTGAAATTACATTTTTTATACTGCAGGAATATACTGGGAGAAATTACATTACCTTGGCGCATTCATAAAAAAATAAAAAATGATCTTACACAAAGTTAGAAATTAAATCCCGGTCCTGAGGGTGTTGATGTTTTGCCAGTTACTGTCACCCGCTGTTGCTATCAACAGCAGAATCTTTGGTAACTGAAAAGCAATTTTGGCCTTGGGCAAAATTTTGCATTTATGTACATGAACTCCCTTGCTTGTACTCTACCGCCTGTCTTGATGCATTGTAAAGGCAACCATTAGGGGTGGAAATGTAAACATTGCAATCCTTTACAAGGGTAATCAACTAGATTGTTTTTGATATGAAGTGCAGGTGCTTCTTCAAATAGTGCTTACACTGACTGTAGTCTGTATGGACATGAATATTCCACTAGATTTACATCAGAAGAGCACCCAACATCAGCTGTCTTTTGAGCAGGCCTTCCATCAACCATCCTTTGTATTTGCTCAATCATGCTGAGAGCATGCATTTATAGTGTATACATATAAAAATGTAAAAGCCAGCTTAGAGGTAGGAAAGCTTTGTGTCCATGCAAAGTAATGTGTTTCTGTGTGAATCTCACACAAATCAACCTTGGGATTACTTTGCCCCCTTGAGATGACTGGTTTTAGAGATGCGGGGAGAAAGCTATTGCAACTTGTTCCACTAGTTTTAATCATTGTATTCCTTTGTCCGACTGAAAGTATCGAGCCGTTGTTAGCCAACACCTGTGTGGTTGCTTGATCAGATCAATACTACAGTACTTACATAACGTACATTTAAAAAAAAAAAAAAAGTTAAAATGCCCTGTAAATTGTCATCTTGAATCTTGTTGTCTATCAAGGGCCCTTAACCAAACACTTTCTGTTCTGTGGATATTAATTTGTTCATGGTGAGCAGCTTAGCTTCTCATGCAGCCATCTAATGTGAAATGGCACCTGTCAAAGAATGGGGGGAATTAACTATCCTCCTGGGGGGGGGAACATCACTGTTGATAACCAAGATCTGAATCATTTAATACAATTAGATTTCCCTTTACTGCTTCATGTGGGTTGCTCCTAAATGTCACTCTACTCTCTACATAGTGCACTATTAGGGCTCTGGTCAAAAGTAGTGCACTATGTAGAGAATAGGGTGCCATTTGGGACGCATCCATGGAAATCTCCTTCCATCCGGGCTTTCTTTCCTCACTGTGAGAGATTATCACAGGTGATCCTGCGGTGGAATGGTACAACCAGTTAAGAAAAAGAGCTCTGAGATTTTTTTTTATTCCAGGCATCATTGGAGTGAATTTAAATAAGTGTGAGTCAATGGTTGGGAATAGTCAAGGGAGTCAGTAGGAAAATATGTGCACATGTGGTATATCAAATGCTCACATCCTTTTATACTGACTGATATTGCGGGGGTAACTCTAGCAACTGTCATTTTGCGTCACACATGCATAGGCCTAAAACTTAACTACAGTATATACAGTTGAAGTCAGAAATGTACATACACCTTAGCCAAATACATTTCAACTCCTGACTTTTAATCCCAGAAAAAAGTCCCTATTTTAGGTCAGTTAGGATCCCCACCTTATTTTAAGAATGTGAAATGTCAAAATAATCAGAGAGAGAGTGATGTATTTCAGCTTTTATTTCTTTCAGCACATTCCCAGTGGGTCAGAGGTTTACGTACACTCAATTAATATTTGGTAGCATTGCCTTGAAATTGTTTAACTTGGGTCAAACGTTTCGGGTAGCCTTCTGTGAACAATGTAGCTTCTTAAACTCTTATGTTTAAGGGAAGTATTGGGGAAAGTATCCTGACTCGTGCAATGTCTGATACTGTGCTGTCCATCTTTGGTTGCCCTTTGCTACATGGTTGCTGTCCATGGTGCTGAATATTCTGGCGCTGTAATATGCCAGTGGTGACCAGTGTTTGGGGTTTCCATTAGTTACCACAGCCACAAAGTGAAAATGGGCTATATCATCAAATATCATGAAAAAAAAAATGCTTTAGGCATAAAGTCAGCAGTGTGGTTAAGGTTAGGGCTGTGGAAGTCTGTATGAGCAGGTTAAATAGTGACAAGACTGACGGTGGGCTTGTTCCACAAGACTATGGAAAGAGAGGATAGAGAACCACAGCACTAAAGTATTGTATCACTGAACTGATCAAGCATTAATGAACTGCACCAAACACTGAATGATAATGCGAAGCTCCAGTTGAATAAAGCATGGGACCCAGGGACAGGCTGTCTAGGCCCACATCTCTATTCATTAAGCTGTGAGGCGTTTGGCAAAGAAAAAGCAACGGTTTCCTGGCACTAATGGAACCTGGCACTTGTCTGAGACACCAGTTGTTGCTCTCTCTCCATCTGGAGATGAAGGCAGCAGAATCCCCGCTACACCTCCTCCATGGGTGGGCTGGAGATAATAAACCCGAGTTGATTTGATGAACCCCTCAACACAAGCGGCCAGCTGCACAGAACCACAGGACTACCATCATGATGAGGTTGGTTGCATCATGCGCTCAACAGCTGGTCATCTGACAGCACAGCACAGCTACCCAGACCTGGTATGCTACTGTACCATGTTGCGCTCAATCAAATGATCACCGGCAGACTCTCCTCTGACTGCAAGGCTATGTGCAGTACATACAGGTGAGAATGGATGAATGGTTTGAATTGGGAAAAGTGGATGGACGAAGCTTAAACTTTCTCATCCCCAACTGTTTAATGATAACAGTTCTACTGAATACTACTGTGTGCTTCGCCACCAAACCTAAGGATTCCAGGAGGTCCCATTCCTTCCAAACCTAAGGATTCCAGGAGGTCCTATTCCCTCCACATCTAGCCTATGGGCGAACTTTGCATGTGTCCCTATAACGTAACATGCGGTTTGATTAGCTTGCTAATAGATTAGCATTCACACCACACTGGCTATTTTTGGTAGCTAGCTAGTTAAACATGACAAACTGGCAAACATGAAAAAGATGATCATTATGTCATGCATGCCTTAGCACATCAGCAATCAACATTAACAGCAGAATGCAACTGGCCAGCTCAGCTAGCTGTCTTTCAACGTTGCTTCGTCCCGCAAAAAGCCATCTGTAAACAATGGCTCGTTGCGGGACCAATTAAGCTATAACAGTACCTGTATGCAACTGTCTAGCTAGCTACAGTGCATTCTGAAAGTATTCAGACCCCTTGATTTTTCCCACATTTTGTTAGGTTACAGCCTTATTCTAAAATTGATTACCCTCCCATCAATCTACGAACAATACCCCATAATGTCAAAGCATAAACAGCTTCTCTTTTTTGTTGCTAATTTATTTTAAAAAATATATACAAAACTGATTTTACATTTACATAAGTATTCAGACCCTTCTCTCAGTACTTTGTTGAAGCACCTTCGGCAGCGATTACAGCCTCAAGTATTTTTGGGGTATGACACTACAAGCTTAGCACACCTGTATTTTGGGAGTTTCTCCCATAATTTTCTGCATATTCTCTCAAGCTCTGTCAAGTTGGATGGGAAACGTTGCTGCACAGCTATTTTCAGGTCTTTCCAGAGATGTTCGATCGGGTAAAAGTCTGGACTCTGGACAGCAAAACTCAAGGACATTCAGAGACGTGTCCCGAAGCCAATCTGTACTTTGCTCCGTTCATCTTTGCCTCGATCCTGAATAGTCTCCCATTCCCTGCCGCTGAAAAACATCCCCACAGCATGATTCTGCCACCCCCATGCTTCACCGTAGGGATGGTGCCAGGTTTCCCCCAGAAGTGACGCTTGGCCAAAGGCCAAAGAAGTTTCATCAGACCAGAGAATCTTGTTTCTCATGGTCTGAGAGTCTTTCGGTGCCTTTTGACAAACTCCAAGCGGGCTGTCATGTGCCTTTTACTGAGGAGCGGCTTCCATCTGGCCACTCTACCATAAAGGCCTGATTGTTGGAGTGCTGCAGAGATGGTTGTCCTTCTGGAAGGTTCTCCCATCTCCACAGAGGAACTCTGGAGCTCTGTTAGAGTGACCATCAGGTTCTTGTTCACCTCCCTGACCAAGGCCCTTCTCCTCCTGATTGCTCAGTTTGGTGGTCAGCTCTAGGAAGAGTTAGTGGTTCCAAACTTCTTCCATTTAAGAATTATGGAGCCCACTGTGTTCTTGGGGACCTTCAATGCTGCAGAAATGTTTTGGTACCCTTCCCTAGATTTGTGTCTCAACACAATCCTGCCTCAGAGTTCTACGGACAATTCCTTCAATCTTATGGCTTGGTTTTTGCTCTGACATGCACTGTCACCTGTGGGTCCTTAATGGACAGGTGTGTGCCTTTCCAAATAATTTCCAATTAATTGAATTTACCGCAGGTGGACTCCAAGTTGTAGAAACATCTCAATGATAGTCAATGGAAACAGGATGCACCTGAGCTCAATTTCGAGTCTCATAGCAAAAGGTCTGAATTCTTATGTTAATAAGGTATTTCAGTCTTTATCTTTTTATAAATTTGTAAAAATGTCTAAACTTTTTTTGCTTTGTCATTATGGGGTATTGTGTGTAGATTTCTGAGAAGTTTTTTTACTTATTTAATCCACTTTTTAATAACGCTGTAATGTAACAAAATGTGAAAAAAGTCAAGGGGTCTGATTACTTTCCGAATGCACTGTATATAGCTAACAATGAAAATAACTTTTTGATACAGTTTAGAGAATAACGTATGTACATGTAGCTAGCTATCTTTGCATTTAATTGTTGACTCTTACCAGTGTATGGATATTGATGATTCACTGCAGACAAACACTTTCAGAAGAATCCTTCCCACTCGGCTTCAACCAGTCCAGACTGCTTTAGCCACAAATCCTTCCCGCTCGGCTTCAACCAGTCCAAACTGCTTTAGCCACAGAAAACAGAGCTGTGTCTATACCAGCAGCTGTATTTAGGACAACACTGTATTGAAAGTTGTAGCTACACTTTACATTAGTAAATCTAATAGATCTTTCAAATATCCACGGTAGTAGAGACCCGCATCTGTCATTAGACAGAGATGCCTTGAGTGACAGAATGGACTCTCTTTCACGTGAATGTCCCAGCCCCCTAATTATCGCAACCAATCATGGCTAGGCAAGATTCTGTATTTTTTTGTGTCTAAACAGCTTCGGGATTTCACATTTTATTTATATTTACAGATTACATCAGAGTTTGTTATTAAGGCACATGGAAGTTCACATGTTCAAGAAGGCATTTCACTACTCCTGTGAAGTAGTGATGTGCGTCATATGCCCAGCTTTCTGTAATGCGTCACAAATGCAGTGCACTATATAGGAAATAGGGTACCATATGGAATGCAAACCAGCCTCTAACAGGGGAATGGGGCTCCATTCAGGAGGACGATTATTCAATCACTGAAGTTTAGTGTACAGAAAAGTATATACTATCCTCCCATTCAAATGAATATGCAATGGAGAGCCATGCATAAATGATGGATGAGAGAAGCTAAGAATAACATCCCCACAGAGACCTACAATACATATGACTGTTGACTTAATTATACCTCTAAACCGCCATAATTCCAGGAACTTCATACCTCCAGGACCTCCTTACAGCCATACCTCCCCACCTCCAGGACCTCTATACCTCCATAACTCCAAGACCTCCTTACAGCCATACCTCCCCACCTCCAGGACCTCTATACCTCCATAACTCCAGGACCTCCATACCTCCAAGACCTCCTTACAGCCATACCTCCCACTTCCAGGACCTCTATACCTCCATAACTCCGGGACGTCCATACCTCCAGGACCTCCTTACATCCATATCTCCATACCTTCATGACCTTCATACTGCTAAACCTCCATACCTCCAGGACCTCCATGCCTCCATGACCTTCATACTGCTACATCTCTATACTTTCATCACCTCCATACCTCCAGGACCTCCTTACATCCATATCTCCATACCTCCATGACCTTCATACTGCTACACCTCCATACCTTCAGCACCTCCATATCTCCAAACCTCCATCACCTCCATATTTCCATACCTCCAGGACCTCCATACCTCCATACTGCTACACCTCCATACCTCCAGCACCTGCATACCTCCATTACCTTCATACTGCTACACCTCCATACCTCCAGCACCTCCATATCTTCAAACCTCCAGCACCCCCATATCTCCATACCTCCAGGACCTCCATACCTCCATGACATTCATACTGCTACACCTCCATACCTCCAGCATCTCCATACCTCCAGGACCTCCATACCTCCATGACCTTCATACTGCTACACCTCCATCCTCCAGCACCTCCATATCTCCATACCTCCAGGACCTCCATACCTCCAGCACCTCCATGTCTCCATACCTCATGGACCTCCATATCTCCATACCTCCAGGACCTCCATACCTCCAGCACCTCCATGTCTCCATATCTCCAGGACCTCCATACCGCCATACCTTCATGCCCCCAGGACCTCCATACTGCCATATCTCCAAACCAAAGGGAGTGACATATAAAGGGCAGGTAATCAAGGAGGTGGCTGCTACCAGTCCAGGTCATTATACGCGTAATGCTGGTGACAGGTGTGCTCCCTAACGAGCAGCCTGGTGACCTAGAGGCTGGAGAGGGAGCACATGTGACACATACCTGCATATCTCCATACCTCCAGGACTTCCATACCTCCAGGACTTCCATAACTTCATACCTCCATACCTCCAGGATCATGGACTGATGTAAGAACGGCTGTGGGGTTAAAGGAGTAGGAGAAGAAGATGAACACAGCGTTATGGTTCATTGACTACGATAATAACAAAAAATATGCAGCCAGGAATGGATGAATCACTATTTTTAAAAGCATGCGTCTAAATGTACATGTTTTAGTTAGTATCCAATATGGTCATGTTTTCCGTAGTTCTCTTGATCATACTTTACAACTTACATTCATAAAAATGTTTGTTGCTGCTAATTCAATCAATGCAACATTTTTCAACATAATATTTATCCTGTATCCAGTATCCCATTCTGAATACTGCATAAGTCTGATTACAAAGTATCATGTGTTCCTGAATGTACCACCATAATCTCACAAGCTCTGCCTGGACTGTACTGTTTTCTCTGGCCTGCAATCTCATTCTGAACCACCCAGTCCTCTGGTGTGTTCAACATGCACTAAATAAGGAAATATTTAATGCTCACACATCTTCTGGACGGAGAGCCGAAGGGTTTGGACACGTCTGTGAAATACTGTCTCCATCCACAGGGCAGAGAGACAATATTACCTATATTGTGCTCTACTTTTAATCAGATCTCTGGTCAAAATAAGTGCACTCTATAGGCAATAGTGTTCCATTTGAGATACAACCAATGCTGTGGCACTGGTAGCAGCCAGCTAATTAATGTAGTCATGTGCAATGTTTAATGCATGACCTTTCTGTTGGCATTAGAACACAAAGGTGATGAACTAATGCAATAACTCTGTGCTGAACAAGGTCAATCTTCCCAACATAATCTCTCTTCATTCCTGCTGGACGGGGGGGGGGGGGGGGGGAGTGGGAGTGGTAATGTCATGCATCTTTAATCATGTTGTTACTATGCTCACATAGAGGAAAGGGATTGGATGAAGTACATTGCTAGGCAGGGTTGGTCCAAGGAGAGAAGGACATATACACGGGAGAGTAGATTTGGAGGATTCGGGTCAAGGAGAAAGCAAATACCTACATTTGGTTTCCACTCAAAAAAAAGCCTATTCAATGATTCAAGGACTTATTATTGACAATGTTTGCTTTCATAATGCAGCACGGCACAGCTATTTATCACCGTCCCTTGAATTCTCATAGTAGTGTGCAGTGTCATTAAAATTAACAAAAAAACAGCCAACAACAACATTTTTCTTGGCCCACCACAATTAGCTGTTCTGCATAAACAGAGCAATTTCACAGCAAGATACAGGCTTGCAGACCCACTCTCAGATCTCTGAACAATATTGACCATTGGTAACCTCTGAACATAATCAAAATAGTTGTTCATTAATTCAGAGTGCAATAATTACTCTCCACCCTCAAAATGTCCAATTACGCTCCCCATGAAGTAGCTGCTAAAGCAAAGACAATTATGCCATCCACATAATAAGCATGCAAACAAATTACGAAAAGCCATTTCATCCTGCACCTTCACTTTAACTGATTAGGTTATTTCAAGATTTCAAGCACACATTGTATCTAATGACTTAGGACAATTGTCTAATTAAGACACAGAAATTCAAACATTTACGTAGAGCAGCACTCCTCAATCTGTTTCCGCCCACGTGTAACCATAACATATGTGTCAGAAGAATTGTGGGGTGGGTTGTACTGTAAACATGGAAGATAAAAGGCTAAATGTTGTGTAGATCAAGTGAATACACAATAAGCACTACTGACCGTTGTCTTAATCGTATAATTCTACACCTTAGCTAAAATGTCTCATTGTAGTTAGTAAACATACCACAGTTGCATGCAGTGTGTGTGAATTAAATATATTATCATGTGCAACACACAACAAATTTTTATATTTCCAAGGGGTGATATGCACAAAGAGATATGTGCTCCCTCTGGAGTCCTAACAGCCTTGATAACTGCAGCCCAGTGGTCACTACAGCTGGGGGCCTCAGATAAACTATGAAAGACAGCTGGGGGCCAGGGCTGGGGAGGCTGGAACCCCAACACAGCATGCACTCCTCCCCACCACCCCCACCACTGCTGCCTCAGTCCCTTTTAAGTGGCTGTTTGTGGATTAAAAGGATGGACAAGCTGACAGAGGGGCTGTGCGTACAAAATGGCACCCTATTCCATATTTATTGCGCTTACTGTAAATAGGGAATAAGCTATCATTTGGGACACTCAGGGAGATACAAAACTGATGAGAGTGAACTCAAAATGAAACCTGTGCCAGCATGGTTTGGCACCTTGTCTCATGGCTGAGTATTTGTTTTATCCCCTTTTCTCTCATCATAAAAAAAAAATCTATATTATGTACTCTCCAATATAATATCTTAACTTCACTGGATTAGAGTAAATAAACTCTGAATAAACTCAGAGTAGAATCCCCTCAAGAGTTCTTAAGCTAACAGAGACATGAGGCAGTATGTGAGTCTGCAGTGAGTGAGTTTGCAATTAAAAGCTAATTAGCTTCCAAAGATGCATTTTTCCCCTGTCAACAAATTAACATAAAGAAGTGCTTCAGCTTCTGTCTAAGAAACACTAGCAGTGCAGAAGATGAAGCCTCTGCATTTTTCTTCCTGTGTTTTGGTCACTCTCTAATCCCATCAAATTGTCCTGTGCTTTTTTTTTCTTTTTTTTTTGGAATGAGATTTGCTTGCATCTTGGGTTTAACTGCCCGCAGGATAGGCATCTGAGAATGTACTGGTTCGTGATTACTTACTGTACATGCACACGCACACACAAACATGCAAACACACACTCAAACACATATGCAAGCATGCAAGTACACACACTACTATCCAGAGCTGACAAACATCTTGGAGCGTAAATTCACACAATCCCTCCATAGCCCCCCAGTATCCTACTAAACTACACTACAGTATACACATTTTAATTAATACATAACAAAACAAGAAAGAGGACCTACAACAGGATGACCTTCACCTGACAGAGCACATATAGTGCCTTCAGAAAGTATTCACACCCCTTGACTTGTCACAAAGTCAGATTAGAATGGATATAAGTGTTTGTTTTTTTTGCCAACGATTTACACACAATATTTTAATGTCAAATCGAATTTTACATTTGTAATAAAAATACTAACATATCTTGATTAATAAGTATTCAATCCCCTGAGTCAATACATGTTGTAATCACCTTTATAGCTGTGAGTCTTTCTGGGTAAGTCTCTAAGAGCGTTCCACACCTGGATTATGCAACATTTGCCCATTATTATTTTCAAAAATTATTCAAGCTCTTTCAAATTGGTTATTGTCTTGCCATAGATTTACAAGCAGATTTAAGTTAAAACTGTAACTCTGCCACTCAGGAACATTCACTGTCTTTTTGGTAAGCAACTCCAGTGTAGATTTGGCCTTGTGTTTTAGGTTATTTTTCTGCTGAAAAGTTAATTAAGCTTCCAGTGTCTGGTTGAAAGCAAACTGAACCAGGTTTTCCTCTAGGATTTTGCCTGTGCTTAACTCCCCAGTCCTTAAGAATTACAAGCATACCCATAACATGGTGCTGCCACCATTATGCTTGAAAATATGGAGAGTGGTGCTCAGTGATGTCTTGTATTGGATTTGCCTCAAACACAACACTTTGTATCCAGGACAAAAAGTGAATTGCTTTGCCAAACGTTTTGCATTATTACTTTAGTGCCTTGTTACAAACAGGATGTATGTTTTGGAATATTTTTATTCTGCACATGCTTCCTTCTTTTCACTTTGTCAATTAGGTTAGTATTGTGGAGTAACTAAAATGTTGTTGCTCCATCCTCAGTTGTCTCCTGTCACAGCCATTAAACTCTGTAACTGTTTCAAAGTCACCATTGGCCTCATGGTGAAATCCCTGAGTGGTGTCCTTCCTCTCCGGCAACTGAGTTAGGAAGGACGCCTGTATCTTTGTAGTGACTGGGTGTATTCATACACCATCCAAAGTCTAATTATTAACTTCACCATGCTCAAAGGGATATTCAATGTCTGCTTTTTTATTTTTCCCCAACTACATTTAGGTGGCCTTATTTGCGAAGTGTTGGAAATCCTCCCTGGTCTTTGTGGCTGAATCTGTGTTTAAAATTCACTGCTCGACTGAGGGACTTTACAGCTAATTGTATGTGTGGGGTACAGGTAGTCATTCAAAAATCAAGTTAAACACTATTATTGAGTCCATCGAACTTATTATGTGACTTCATAAGCAAATGTTCACTCCTGAACTTATTTAGGCTAGCCATAACAAAGGGGTTGAATACTTTCAGCTCAAGACATGTCAGCTTTTCATTTTTTATTAGAACATTTCCAAAAACATAATTCCACTTTGACATTATGGGGTATCGTGTGTAGGCCAGTAACAAATCATCTAAATTGAATACATTGTAAATTCAGGATGTAACACATCAAAATTTGGAAAATGGGTGTGAATACTTTCTGAAGACACTTTACAGTGTTATACACAAAATACAATTGAATATCACATTACAGTAAGTTGATGCAGTACAGTCCCTGTTGGAAAGAGGATTGGCATCTCAGACTCAGGCATGGTTAGAATTAATATCATTCTTTATTTCCAGAAAAGTCAACCAAACTTTAGATGGAGGTTGCTTCAGTATGTTGGCAGAGCAGTTGGACCTTGGAAGATGAGATGATATTTAATTTGGCCCCAATAGAAATGCCTCAAAATGACACAGAGCTGTCATTTTTGCTTGCGTCATCGACTTGGTCCCAGAATTAGATGACCTACGCCGGCAAAATAACCTACATGGTAGTATTTAGTAGATTATTAGAAATCTGAAATTGAGATAGTTGAAAAGCCTTATGGTCTATCTGCAATGAATGTTATTTTCTATATGTTCTACTGCCTGTTACAATACTTTACTACTGTAACATTTCATTCCTTTTCATACATTTTTTTACTCCTTTACGCTATTCAGATACCCAATAAGTAACATATCTTACAAGATATGACAGCCTTTGTGTAATTTTCTCTCCACATATGTAGCTTTAAGTTTGAACACCTCTTTACCTCACTCGCTTTCAGAAAGGAGAATTCCAAGTGCCATAGCATTATAACGGATTACCCAGAATACACAGCATTAGAGACAACAGATGGCCATTGAATATCCATGTATTACAGTTTTACAGTTGTGTTCAAGTATTTTTTGGAACAATGTTGTCGATTTTCAAAAGAGTCCAAAAGAGACAGAACTCTGCGTTTAAAAAATGTAGTTGTCTTCGCAAAACATAAATACATTCATCAAAACTATATGGTACCGCTAAAAATTCAAATACATTCATCAAAACTATATGGTACCGCTAAAAATTCAAATACATTCATCAAAACTATATGGTACCGATAAAAATTCAAATACATTCATCAAAACTATATGGTACCGATAAAAATTCAAATACATTCATCAGAACTATATGGTACCGATAAAAATTCAAATACATTCATCAGAACTATATGGTACCGATAAAAATTCAAATACATTCATCAGAACTATATGGTACCGATAAAAATTCAAATACATTCATCAGAACTATATGGTACCGATAAAAATTCAAATACATTCATCAAAAGAACACAATTGCCTGCTAAAAGATTGATGTAACTATACTTATCTCTTGAGTCCAAGCAGCAAAAAATGTGTCTGTCTTTCAAAAATCCAAGTAGACAAATACATTTTCTTTGCAGTCACTAAATCAAGATGATGATAATTGGAAATTACTATCCAAAGGTGCAGAATTATGGGCAATTACTCTCCTTTTATGCACATTTCGCCAAACAATTACATACAAGTCCAATCAAAAATGATCCTTGTTAAAAAAATGAAACAAAAAATAAGCACATTGTGTGCAGGATTCATTCATCGGTATCATCACTGTCACGTGCTCCCTCTCTGGCCTCTAGGTCACCAGGCTGCTGGTTATGGCGCACACCTGTCACCATCGTTACGCGCATCTTCAGACTCACCTGGACTCCATCACCTCCCTGATTACCTTCCCTACATATGTCATTACCTTTGGTTCCTTCCCCAGGCGTTTTTGTTACTGTTCCAGTGTTATGTCTGTGCGTTGTTTGTGTTTCTTAATTTGTATTTAGTTGTGTTTATTTATTTATTTAAACACTCACTCCCTGAACTTGCTTTCTGACTCTCAGCGCACTCGTTACAATCACAATCCAATTCCATGTATTCAATATTAAGGTTAGTTTGCTCAAAGTTTTGTAGATGTTCCGTTGGCGTACAGAAACACAATCCACAATAGAAATAAGGAAAGAATAGAATGGTGGAACACAACAGAATTGAATGTATAGGCCTCAATCCACACCAAAGCAAAGCTCTATAATGGAAGGAGTAACCCAAAGTTATTTAGAAGTAATCAACTTCCTTCTCTGCATCTCTGCATTTACGTAATATTGTAAAAAATCATAACGGTGAGACAGTCCCCATTTCCTAGATATTTCCTTATACACTAAATTGCCATGCTTGTCGAACATCTCATTCCAAAATCATGGGCATTATATTATGGAGTTGGTCCTCCCTCCCTTTGCTGCTATAATAGCCACTCTTCTGGGAAGGCTTTGCTGTGGGGACTTGCATTCGATTCAGCCACAAGAGCATTAGTGAGGTCGGGCACTGATGTTGGGTGATTAGGCCTGGCTCACAGTTGGCGTTCCAATTCATCCCAAAGGTGTTTGATGGGGTTGAGGTCAGAGCTCTGTGCAGGCCAGTCTAATTCTTCCACACCGATCTCGACAAACCATGTCTGTATGGACCTCGCTTTGTGCCCAGGGGCATTGTCATGCTAAAACAGGAAAGGGATGTACTGGGCTGTGTTCACTACCCTCTGTAGTGTCTTGCGGTTGAAGGCCGAGCAGTTGCCATACCAGACGGTGATGGTCTCGCTGGTGCAACTTTTTGAGGATCTGACAAATATTTTCAGTCTCCTGAGGGGGAATAGGCATTGTCATGCTCTCTTCACAACTGTGTTGGTGTGCTTGGATAGTTTGTTGGTGATTTGGACACCAAGGAACTTGAAGCTCTCAACTTGCTCCTCTACAGTCCTGTCGATGAGAATGGGGGCAGGTTTGGTCCTCCTTTCCTTTAGAGGTCGTTATCCTGGCACCACACTGCCAGGTCTCTGACCTCCTCCCTATAGGCTGTCTCATCGTTGTCGGTGATCAGACACTGTTGTGTCGTCGGCAAACTTAATGATGGTATTGGAGTCGTGCTTGACCATGCAGTCATCATGGGTGAACAGGGAGTACAGGAGGGGACTGAGCATGCACCAACACGGGAGCCGAATTAAACAGAGCTCTTAGCTGCCCAAAAGCCCTGTCTGCCTTAGCCGACCACTGCAACCGTACAGGACCCCCCCTTCAGCAATGAGGTAACAGGAGCAGCAACCTGGCCAAAACCCCAGATAAATCTCCGGTAGTAATTGGCAAAGCCTAAAAAGCGCTGCACTTCCTTTATCGTGGTGGGAGTCGGCCAATTACGCACGGCTGCAATGCGGTCACTCTCCATCTCTACCCCTGATGTGGAAATGCGATTCCCTAGGAAGGAGACGGCCTGCTGAAAGAACAGGCACTTCTCAGCCTTGACATACAGGTCATGCTACAACAGTCGTCCAAGTACCTTGCGCACCAAGGACACATGCTCGGCGCGTGTAGCGGAGTATATCAGAATGTCATCGATATACACCACTACACCCTGCACGTGCAGGTCCCTGAAAATCTTGTCTACAAAGGATTGGAAAACTGATGGAGCATTCATCAACCCGTACGGCATGACGAGGTACTCATAATGCCCTGTGGTGGTACTAAACGCTGTCTTCCACTCGTCTCCCTCCCGGATACCACCAGGTTATACGCACTCCTGAGATCCAGTTTTGTGTAGAAGCGCGCCCCATGCATTGACTCAATCGCCATGGCGATAAGAGGTAGCGGTAACTGTACATCACCGTGATTTGATTGAGACCTCTATAGTCAATGCATGGGCATAAACCTCCATACTTTTTCTTCACAAAAAATAAACTAGAGGAGGCTGGTGAAGTAGAGGGCAAAATGTACCCCTGACGCAGTGTTCAGAGACATATGTATCCATAGCCACTGTCTCCGCTTGCGACGGGATACACGTGACTCCTGGGAAGCGCAGCGTCTGCCATGAGATTTATCCGTCGATGAGGTGGTAATTGAGTCGCCTTCCTTTTACAGAAGGCGAGAGCCAAATCGGCATATTCTGGGGGAATGTGCACGGTTGGAGACCTGGTCTGGTCAGGAAATAGTGGGGTTATGCAGAGCCAACCAGGGAAGGCCTAGTACCACAGGAAATGCAGGAGAGTCAATGAGGAAGAGACTGATTTTCTCCTCATGATCCCCCTGCATAACCATGGCCAAGGAGATGGTGGACTCCCTGATTAGCCCGGACCATAATGGTCGACTATCCAGAGCGTGAACCGGGAAGGGTCTAACTACAGGAAAAATGGGGATCCCTAAACTAATGGCTAATGTTCTGTCGATAAAATTCCCAGCTGCACCTGTGGAGAAAACTCAGGGAAACAAACAGGCACAAACAGTTGATCAACAGAGGACTCTGGATGAGTGTGGTGCGAACTCACCTGGGGTGACGCCAGAGTGCCCTGCCTGTTGCCTCAACTCCCAGAGGAACCAACACGGCACTGACCGGCAGTGTGTCCTCTCCGGCCACAGATGGTGCAAGTGATGGCTCCTCCTCCAGTCTCCCTATGAGCAGCCCCTCCTAACTCCATGGAGGGTGCTGGAAGATGGTACCGACAGAGTCCCCTCTGGAGCTCCGCGGGTGACAAGCAGGTTATCCAACTGGATGGACAAATTCACCAGTTGGTCAAAGGAGATGGTGGCATCCCTGCAGGTCAGCTCACTTCGGACGTCCTCTAGTAGGCTGCATCGATAGTGGTCGATGAGGGCCCTGTTGTTCCAGCCTGCTCCGGCGGCCAAGGTCCGAAATTCCAGAGCGAATTCGTGGGCGCTCCTCGTCCCCTGCCTCAAATGGAAGAGCCTTTCCCCTGCCGCTCTACCTTCGGGTGGATGGTCGAAGATGGCCCAGAAGCAACAGGTGAACTCCTCGAAGTGATCCAACGCCGTGTCCTCCTCTCTCCAGTTCCTGTTTTCTATTTTTCACAGTTTTTGACCATTCTGCCTGGCCTGACCCAGAGCCTGCTTGTCGTTCTGTGCCGTCTAGAGACAGAAAGGAGCACAGAGAAAAATACTGGTAGACTTCACAAAACAAAACGAACTGGCAACAGACAAACAGAGAACACAGGTATAAATATACTGGGCATAATGAGGAAGATGGGCGAGACCTGGATGGGGGTGGAGACAAGCACAAAGACAGGTGAAACAGATAAGGGTGTGACACCCTTGATCCTGACTAGCCTCCCAGTCCTTGCCGCTGAAAAACATCCCCACAGCATGATGCTGCCACCACCATGCTTCACCGTAGGGATGGCGCCAAGTAGTTCAATCTTGGTTTCATCAGACCAGATGATCTTGTTTCTTATGGCCTGAGAGTCCTTTAGGTCCCTTTTGGCAAACTCCAAGTGGGCTGTCATGTGCCTTTTACTGAGTAGTGGCCTCCGTCTGGCCACTGTACCATAAAGGACTAATTGGTGGAGTGCTGCAGAGATGGCTGTCCTTCCCGGAAGTTTCTCCCATCTCCACAGAGAAACTCTGGAGCTCTGTTAGAGTGACCATCGGGTTCTTGGTCACCTCCCTTCTCTCCCGATTGCTCAGTTTGGCCCGGCGGTCAGCTCTAGGAAGAGTCTTGGTGGATACTAACTTCTTCCATTTAAGAATGATTGGGGCCACTGTGTTCTTTTCGACCTTCAATGCTGCACATATTTTTTGGTACCCTTCCCCAGATCTGTGCCAAGACACAATCCTGTCTCAGAGCTCAACGGACAATTCCTTTGACCTCATGGCTTGGTTTATACTCTGACATGCACTGTCAACTGTGGACTTCAATGTGGACATGTAGAAACATCTCAAGGATGATCAATGGAAACACGATGCTCAGTTTTGAGTCTCAAAACACGAAGCTCAGTTTTGAGTCTCAAAACAATGGGTCTGAATACTTAAGTAAATAAGGTATTTCTGTTTTATTTTTAATACATTTGCAAACATTTCTAAAAACCTGTTTGGGGCATATTTGTATCAATTTTAGAAGAAGGCTGTAGTGGTCTGAATACCTTCCGAATGCACTGTATAACATATCAGTACACAGTACATCATTACATCTTGGCCACAAACAATTATTTTAGTTCTCATGTGGGCTCTGGCATCTGTCCACACAGTACCTCCTTAAACAAATGCATTGCTTGTCCTGGCTAGACTCACTAAAGTATTTTGTATTGGCAGTCTTGATCATCAATGTTACAAAGAAACGAAGACAAACAAACTTAAAACAGAGTCAGCCCATGACAGCGGTCCTTTGAGAACAAGAGCTGCAAGGGAAGATTTCAAGATCAAGCACAAGATAATCACCAACAAGGATGGAGGCTGACTTTGAACATTATTGTGGAAAGGCAGCCAGTGTGTGAAACTAGAATGGAAGTTGAGGACAATTTGTTGCCCTTTCAGATGCTGAAAAGCACTTTGTAAAATCATCCAGTCTTCAAGGCTTAGCTTAATCACAGTGGACACCTGTTTGATACAAACATACCTTCACTTTGAACTAGTATTCCTACAGTATTTGTTTCCCTAGTACAGTTTGTTAGTAGTTACAGTATTTTTCGTAGTGTGGACAACCAACCATACATCAATCCTGTACTCCATGTACAGTAGAAGAGTTTCCACAACAGTGTCAGTACCTGCACGGTACCGTATGCCAGAAAATGCCAGATGTTTTTTGTCCCCCCCCACAAAAGTGTTGCAAAGATACCCTAGCTATGCCAGCAGAGCCTGGTTGAGTGTGACATTCACTGACAGCTATGAATACAATTATAATCCCCGTACTGAAAGGGTTTCTCTCTCTCAACCACTGAAAATGTATAAATGTTTTCCATTTTGGTCCTAAATGAGGAAGAGCTCTATCGAGACCTTTCTATAAGTGAGACCTTTCTATAAGTCTATCAGATTACAACTCTGAGAAAAAGTATGGAACAAAGAATTACACTACATAGATTCTCTTTTATTTTTTTTTTTTTTTAACTCCCTTTTTTCTCCCCAATTTCATGGTATCCAATTGTTAGTAGCTACAATCTTGTCTCATCGCTACAACTCCCGTACGGGCTCAGGAGAGACAAACGTTGAAAGGCTCCAATACACAACCCAACCAAGCCACACTGCTTCTTAACACAGCGCACATCCAACCCAGAATCCAGCCGCACCAATGTGTCGGAGGAAACACCGTGCACCTGGCAACCTTAGTTAGCGTGCACTGCACCCGGCCCGCCACAGGAGTCGCTGGTGCGCGATGAGACAAGGATATCCTTACCGGCCAAGCCCTCCCTAACGACGCTATGCCAATTGTGCTGTCGCCCCACAGACCTCCCGGTCGCGGCCGGTTACGACAGAGACTGGGCACGAACCCAGAGTCTCTGGTGGCACAGCTGGCGCTGCAGTACAGCGCCCTTAACCACTGCGCCACCCAGGAGGCCCGACATAGATTCTCAATGTGTTTAGGGAGGATAATTTTTTATCAAGCGATTATGACATAGCTTGCAATGTACCAGTTACCACAGATTTACCGCTAGATATTCAAAGATAGTACAAGGTTGTCAAAGCTGAGGAGAAAACTTTTTATTGACTCAGAATAGTACAAACACAACTTAAATAAATCAGTTAGATTGTGGGAATATCCACTTGTGACTGTGAAGATGAAGATAACATAAACAGGTTTTAGATCAACACACAGTTAACTAATGTTTGTTGCAGTGAGGTCTGTCCCTGGCAATCCATTAGAATTTCAATATGAGATTATCAAAGCAAATACCCTTGCAATTACGTCTTAGTATCAAATAACTTGTCTGTCCTTCCTCTGGAAAGGAATAGAAACTAAGAAGAAGAGATGTCACTCACGTTGATCCTTCCTGAATATTGATTGGATATGATATTATCTCTTGGCAGTGAATGAAGGTCAACTCCATTGTATCAAGTAATGGCTTGACAATACTTGTGTTGTGACAAGGCTTCATTGTTGTATTTTCTATCCACTGGAGTAAGACACTGAGGTTTTGACAAACTGAAAGTTATACTTTTTAATATTGATTATTCAGACTAATGTTTTATAAAGTGCGTTCCAATTTTATTAATTATCCTTTTTCTATGAAGATGTTTAAAAAAATATAAGGATAACATCTATATTGTAAACAATGCTAATTGTAAAGGAGTAATATGATGTGCGGATTAAGAAAACCTCACGTTAGCATGTGACAGGTTAATGAAACGTTAAATGAAAAATGTGTCTCAAATGGCAGCCTATTCCCTACATAGGGTAGTACTTTTGACCAGGGACCATAGGGAAGGGTGTCATTTGTGATGTCACCATGTGGTTCACAACTTAGCCTCTAAACCTGCCAGCCACACCTTATAATATAACCGAATATGTCAAATATGAACATTCACTCATGCTTGCCACTTGCCATCTCAACACATAATTATGTCTCATGTCAATCTGCCAATCTGGTCATCATCCGCAGGTTATGCTGGAGAGAGGCTTTCCCTTTCTCTGTTGCTTTCTCTTTAATTCTTGGTTATCTTCACAAACCCTGGCTAACAAGTTGAATCAGCAATACAAAATTGGGTTTCATTTTTTATTTACTAAATACCTAACTAATGACACAGAATTCCATATACACAGAGTTAATCATACCTTGATTACAAATTACGTCATAAAGGAAAACGTCCCTAGCGGACGGAACAGATATGACAGCTGGTTACACAAAAGAAAAGGTCTGGGTTTGAGTGAAAAAGCGGGAAGACTGAGGACCAAAGGAAGAAGCTGTGCTATTGTAAATACAGTATTTTATGCATTCTAAATTACAGCCCATTTGGAAAAGGAAAATGAAATAAATATTTACTCTGAGCTGCGCTTCGGTAGGTTGGTGGTAGATGGAAGGCCGTGTGGCCAAACCGAGTCCTTTGTCCTTTGAAGAATGTCTCTGGTGGTCAATTGGATACGTTGTAGTAACGTCGTTGTGTGATAGACGGGATACTCTGTCTGTTCCTTCCTAACCCTCGTTTGCAGCTGCTGTTACGGCTAGGAGGTATCACTTCTGTAGTGAATAAGAGTTCAAAGTTCATACCATTCGCAACCAAAACCCACGCTGATGTTGGCTTCGTTCTGTAATTCTTATCTGAACCATTCTGACATCGGACCGTCGTCCTCACATCCTCGGAACAGATATTACATTGTCGTCAAGGCTTTATATAGTGGAGCGAGAAGGGTGTGTCTGAAAAGTTTTATAACCCATGTCTCTTCACAGGGGTGGGCCACTAATTGAGCAGAGCCCTAACCCTATGAAAACCCAAATCTCTCATTTGGAAGCTAAAATTACATTTAATCTCTTCACCAATAATTTTATATTCAAACATTTAAATTGAACAACAATTCCATGTGAATCCGATAACTCTGATGTGTAGACTTTCCACTATAGAGTTTATGTCATCTTATCATTGATGAGAATGTCTCAGATGACAACCGAACTGACATCATATTCATCAAGGACCACCGCATATGTTCAATTGGTCGGATTACCAGAATATAGTTCATTTCCCCCCACCTTCTGATGTTCCCCCAGAATATCTATGTTAACCAAGGGGTTTTCAAATTTCACATCAGTAGGGTAGAGAGAGGAAAAAGGGGGGAAGAGGTAGTTATGACTGTCATAAACCTACCCCCAGGCCAACATCATGACAATGCTGTTTGCTGTAGTAGGAAATCAGCCGTTTTCTATGACTGTACAGCGGGATTCTATGACTGTACAGCACGATTCTATGACTGTACAGCGGGATTCTATGACTGTACAGCGAGATTCTATGACTGTACGGCGGGAATCCGTTTTTCCAAATTTCTATCAGCATGTTAAATGTGCAACCAGAGGGAAAATAACTCTGGACCAGCTATACTCCACACACAGAGATGCATAGACAGCTCTCCCTCGCCCTCCATTTGGCAAATCTGACCACAATTCTATCCTCCTGATTCCTGCTTACAAGCAAAAATTAAAGCAGGAAGCACCAATGACTCGATCAATAAAAAAGTGGTCAGATGAAGCAGTTTGTCTTGTTTGTCAAGCTTACCAGCATTTGTCCTGTCTTTTCGCAGACTCTTTTTTTCTTGTCCTACTGGTTTTTGACCCTTGCCTGTCCTGACCCAGGACCCGCCCGGCAGACCACTCTGCCTGTCCCTGACACTGAGCCTGCCTGCCGTTTTGTACCTTTGCCCCTATCTGGATTTCCGACCTCTGCCTGACCTGACCCTGAGCCTGCCTGCCGTCCTGTACCTTTGCCTCTGTTGCTGTATTAAACATTGTTACTTCGACAGGGTCTGCATCTGGGTCTTACCTTATCCTGATATTATGTTTTACTTCTTAGGGTCATTGGATTTATTTACAGTCACAGTAATTTATTTACAGTCATAGAATCCTGCTGTACAGTCATAGAATCCCGCTGTACAGTAGTAGAATCCCTTTGTACAGTCACAGAATCAAATCAAATTGCATTAGTCACATGCGCCGAATACAGCAGGTGTAGACCTTACAGTGAAATGCTTACTTACGAGCCCCTGACCAACAATGCAGTTTAGCAATTTGACTAGATGTTCAGGAGTCTTATGGCTTGGCTTTTGGACCCAGACTTGGCGTTCTGGTACCTCTTGCTGTGTGGTAGCAGAGAGAACAGACCTATGACCAGGGTGGCTGGGTTCTTTGACAATTTTTAGGGCTTTCCTCTGACACCGCCTAGTGTAGAGGTACTGGATAGCTGGAAGCTTGGCCCCAGTAATGTACTGGGCCGTTCGCACTACCCTCTGTAGTGCCTTGCGGTTGGAGGCCGAGCAGTTGCCATACCAGGCAGTGATGCAACCTGTCAGGATGCTTTCGATGGTGCAGCTGTAGAGCCTTTTGAGGCTCTGAGGACCCATCCCAAATCTTTTCAGTCTCCTGAGGGGGAATAGATTTTGATGTGCCCCCTTCACGGCTGTCTTGTTGTGCTTGGACCATGTTAGTTTGTTGGTGATGTGGAACTTGAAGCTCTCAACCTGCTCCACTGCAGCCCCATAGATGAGAATGGGGGCGTGCTCAGTCCTCTTTTTCCTGTAGTCCACAATCATCTCCTTTGTCTTGATCACGGAGAGGTTGTTGTCCTGGCACCACATGGCCAGGTCTCTGACCTCCTCCCTTCAGCTCGTCTGGTAGGCTCGTGTCACTGGGCAGCTCGTGGCTGTGCTTCCCTTTGTAGTCTGTAATACTTTGCAGGCCCTGCCACATCCGATGAGCATCGGAGCTTGTGTAGTTCGATTCAATCTTAGTCCTGTATTGGCGCTTCGCCTGTTTGATGGTTCTTCGGAGGGCATAGCGGGATTTCTTATAAACTCCCGGGTTAGAGTCCCGCTCCTTGAAAGCGGCAGCTCTACCCTTTAGCTCAGTGAAGATGTTGCTTTTAATCCATGGCTTCTGGTTGGGGTATGTACATACAGTCACTGTGGGGACAACGTCTTTGATGCACTGATTGATAAAGCCAGTGACTGATGTGGTGTGCCATCGGAACAATCCTGGAACATATTCCAGTCTGTGCTAGCAAAACAGTCCTGTAGTTTAGCATGTGCTTCATCTGACCACTTTTTCTATAGACCGAGTCATTGGTGCTTTCTGCTTTAATTTTTGCTCGTAAGCAGGAATCAGTAAGATGGAGTTATGGTCAGATTTGCCAAATCGAGAGCGAGAGAGAGCTTTGTAGGCTTCTCTGTGTGTGGAGTAAAGGTGATCTAGAATTTTTTCCCCTCTTGTTGCGCATTTAACATGCTGATAGAAATGAGGTAAAACTGATTTAAGTTTCCCTGCATTAAAGTCTCCGGCCACTAGGAGCGCCACCTCTGGGTGAGCGGTTTCCTGTTTGTCTATTTCCTTATACAGCTGACTCAGGGCAGTCTTAGTGCCAGCGTCCATCTGTGGTGGTAAATAAACAGCCACGAAAAAATGTATGAAAACTCTCTTTGCATATATTGTGGAGATACTCTACTTCAGGCGAGCAAAATCTAGAGACTTCCTTAAATTTTGTACACCAGCTGTTGTTTACAAATATACACAGACCCCCCCCCCCTTCTCGTCTTACCAGAGTGTGCTATTCTATCTAGCCGGTGCAGCATATACAGTGCCTTGCGAAAGTATTCGGCCCCCTTGAACTTGGCGACCTTTTGCCACATTTCAGGCTTCAAACATAAAGATATAAAACTGTAGTTTTTTGTGAAGAATCAACAACAAGTGGGACACAATCATGAAGAGGAACGACATTTATTGGATATTTCAAACTTTTTTAACAAATCAAAAACTGAAAAATTGGGTGTGCAAAATTATTCAGCCCCCTTAATATTTTGTAGCGCCACCTTTTGCTGCGATTACAGCTGTAAGTCGCTTGGGGTATGTCTCTGTCAGTTTTGCACATCGAGAGACTGACATTTTTTCCCATTCCTCCTTGCAAAACAGCTCGAGCTCAGTGAGGTTGGATAGAGAGCATTTGTGAACAGCAGTTTTCAGTTCTTTCCACAGATTCTCGATTGGATTCAGGTCTGGACTTTGACTTGGCCATTCTAACACCTGGATATGTTTATTTTTGAACCATTCCATTGTAGATTTTGCTTTATGTTTTGAATCATTGTCTTGTTGGAAGACAAATCTCCGTTCCAGTCTCAGGTCTTTTGCAGACTCCATCAGGTTTTCTTCCAGAATGGTCCTGTATTTGGCTCCATCCATCTTCCCATCAATTTTAACCATCTTCCCTGTCCCTACTGAAGAAAAGCAGGCCCAAACCATGATGCTGCCACCACCATGTTTGACAGTGGGGATGGTGTGTTCAGCTGTGTTGCTTTTACGCCAGACATAACGTTTTGCATTTGCATTATACGACTGATTGTTGTCCTATGGACAGAGTCTCCCACCTCAGCTGTAGATCTCTGCAGTTCATCCAGAGTGATCATGGGCCTCTTGGCTGCATCTCTGATCAGTCTTCTCCTTGTATGAGCTGAAAGTTTAGAGGGACGGCCAGGTCTTGGTAGATTTGCAGTGGTCTGATACTCTTTCCATTTCAATATTATCGCTTGCACAGTGCTCCTTGGGATGTTTAAAGCTTGGGAAATCTTTTTGTATCCAAATCCGGCTTTAAACTTCTTCACAACAGTATCTCGGACCTGCCTGGTGTGTTCCTTGTTCTTCATGATGCTCTCTGCGCTTTTAACGGACCTCTGAGACTATCACAGTGCAGGTGCATTTATACGGAGACTTGATTACACACAGGTGGATTGTATTTATCATCATTAGTCATTTAGGTCAACATTGGATCATTCAGAGATCCTCACTGAACTTCTGTAGAGAGTTTGCTGCACTGAAAGTAAAGGGGCTGAATAATTTTGCACGCCCAATTTTTCAGTTTTTGATTTGTTAAAAAAGTTTGAAATATCCAATAAATGTCGTTCCACTTCATGATTGTGTCCCACTTGTTGTTGATTCTTCACAAAAAAAATACAGTTTTATATCTTTATGTTTGAAGCCTGAAATGTGGCAAAAGGTCGCAAAGTTCAAGGGGGCCGAATACTTCGCAAGGCACTGTATCCCGCTAGCTGAATACTTTCCATGTCGTCATTCAGCTACGGTCAAACATAAGATATTACAGTTTTTGATGTGCCGCTGGTAGGATATTCGTGATCATACCTTGTCTAATTTATTGTCCAATGATTGTACATTGGCAAGTAATATTGATGGTGAGGTCAGATTTCCCACTCCTTACGAGACACCTGCTCTGTGTCCTCTATACTTGCGTCTCCTTCTCTTGCCAATGATGGGGATTTCGGCCTTGTGCGGTGGAAGCAACGTGGCCCGGGCCTTGCTTAACACCTCCCATAGGTCCTGGTACTCCACAGGAATGGCAGAGAGGTTTGTGGCACTTTCTGAGCCCCCAAGAAGACGTCCCGGGGCAGGTTGTGCGGACTTAAGGCAATGGGTGTGGCAGAACGGGCTCCAGCCCATGATGGCACAAGTAGACCAGTTAATGAGGCGATTGTGTCGTTGGAGCCAGGAGAATCCCAATACCACAGGAATCAGAGGAGACTTGATGAGCAGGAACTGGATAGCCTCGCTGTGGTGCCCTGACACCCGTAGGTGGATGGGAGTGGTGTTGTGGGTGACTCGGCCTATAGAACGCCCGTCCAGCGCTCTAATGTCCATGGGAATGTAGAGGAGCTGAGTGGGGATGTCCATCTCGGACGCCAGGGTAGCGTCCAAAAAACTCTCATCAGCCCCGAGTCAATGAGAATCAGGGGAGATTTGGACTAGTCTCCCCACAGCAGAATAGGGGAAGGGGGAAGTAGGAAAATTCTCCATATGGCCCACCAGACTCCTTGCTCCTACCGGTGAGCCTGGCTTCTTTAGAGGGCAAGAGGACCCGAAATGACCAAGAGTCCCGCACTGCAGACAACTCTTCGTGTCGATCCTGTATTGCCGTTCCGCTGGCGACAGCCCAGCTCTGCCTGGTGGCATAGGCTCAGGAAGTGGTGACTCAGCCGTCTTCGGCAGCCCTCGGGGCAGGTCTGGAAGCCTCGGGTCCTCTTGACAACGAGACCGTTGGGAGCTTCCGGGTTGACTCTGAGGCAAGGTAGGAACCCTGGGCGTGCGAGCGAAGTCTAATTTTCTCTCCCTCCATTGTTCCCTTAGTTGGCCATTGATTCGGATGGTCAAAGCGATGACGGAATCGAGATCCGTAGGTAACTCCTGAGCAGCAAGCTCATCCGAGTCGCTGTGTAGGAACATATCGAACAGTGCTTCCTGGTTCCAGGCACTCTCTGCTGCCAACGTGCGGAAATCCACCGCATAGTCAGCCACACTGCAGGAGTCCTGACGAAGCTGGATTAGCCTCCGGGCAGCTTCTCTCCTGGAGAAAGGGGCAAATAAAACTTCTTCACTTCAGCCACGAATCCCTCCAGACTAATGCATATGGCCGGGTGCTTTTCCCGGCCATAGTATCCCAGGTGAGAGCTTTCCCAGACATCAGCATGATGAGAGAGGCTATCTTGGAGCGATCGGAGGGGAAATGAGGAGGGCGAAAGCTCAAAAATGAGGGCACACTGAGCTAGAAACGCCCGACAGGTGCTCGACTATCCATTGAAACGGGACTCAAGAGAAGGTGGAGTGGGCGATGAAATGGCGCTGTTAGCAGCTGGATTACTGAGGGGATGTGGGTTTTCCAGTGGGTTGTCTGCCTCCCAAACAACCCACGTAATTGCTCCAGCAAACCGTCCAATGCCAGGTCATGGCGTTCAGTCAACGTTTGGACCCCTCCATAAGGCCACGAAGCAGTTCCTCATGCCTCCTGATGGTGGCTCCTTGGGAGGAGATGGCATTGCGCAGCTGGCCCAGGTCTGCTGGGTCAGTCGGTGCCAGTTTCTACTATCAGGATAAGGTAAGACCCAGATGCAGACCGTGTCGAAGTAACAATGTTTATTACAACAACAGAGGCAAAGCTACAGGACGGCTGGCAGGCTCAGGGTCAGGTCAGTCAGAGGTCGGAAATCCAGAAAGGGGCAAAGGTACAAGACAGCAGGTAGGCTCAGGGTCAGGTGCAGGCAGAGTGGTCAGGTGGGCGGGTTCCTTGTCAAGACAGGCAAGGCTCAAAAACCAGGATTGTGAGAAAAAGAGAGGTTGCAAAAAGACAGGAGCCGACAGGACAAATGCTGGTAAGCTTGACAAACAAGACGAACTGGCAACAGACAAACAGAAAACACAGGTAGAAGTACACAGGGGATAATAGGGAAGATGGGCGACACCTGGAGAGGGGTGGAGACCAGTGATGCCAATTTAGCAATTTTGTTGCTAGATTTAGCAACTTTTCCGACTACCCTGGTAACTTTTTTTTCAAACAGCACCTAGCAACAAATGTAGCTACTTTTAAAAATGTATTTGGAACTTTTAGCAACTTTTGAAAAGTGACTCAAAAGCTAAAACGCAATTTGCTTCTAAATGACACAAAAAACTATGTTCTCTGTCACACACTCAGTCCCAACACACGTGCCTGGCTGCAAAAGTGCATTGTGAGTGATGTCAGCAGCATGGGCTCAGCTGGTGCACAGGCAGCAGCAGGCCAGCAGTAATTTCAGTAAATTGCAAATCATTGTTGGCTGACTGCAGCAGCAGTAGTACGGGTTCGATGAGACAAACCCAATGAATATACACTGCTCAAAAAATAAAGGGAACATTAAAATAACACATCCTAGATCTGAATGAATGAAATATTCTTATTAAATACTTTTTTCTTTACATAGTTGAATGTGCTGACAACAAATTCACACAAAAATGATCAATGGAAATCAAATTTATCAACCCATGGAGGTCTGGATTTGGAGTCACACTAAAACTTTAAGTGGAAAACCACACTACAGGCTGATCCAACTTTGATGTAATGTCCTTAAAACAAGTCAAAATAAGGCTCAGTAGTGTGTGTGGCCTCCACGTGCCTGTATGACCTCCCTACAACGGCTGGGCATGCTCCTGATGAGGTGGCAGATGTTCTCCTGAGGGATCTCCTCCTAGACCTGGACTAAAGCATCCGCCAACTCCTGGACAGTCTGTGGTGCAACGTGGTGTTGGTGGATGGAACGAGACTTGATGTCCCAGATGTGCTCAATTGGATTCAGGTCTGGGGAACGGGCGTGCCAGTCCATAGCATCAATGCCTTCCTCTTGCAGGAACTGCTGACACACTCCAGCCACATGAGGTCTAGCAGTGTCTTGCATTAGGAGGAACCCAGGTCCAACCGCACCAGCATATGGTCTCACAAGGGGTCTGAGGAGCTCATCTCGGTACCTAATGGCAGTCAGGCTACCTCTGGCGAGCACATGGAGGGCTGTGTGGCCCCCCAAAGAAATGCCACCCCACACCGTGACTGACCCACCGCCAAACCGGTCATGCTGGAGGATGTTGCAGGCAGCAGAACATTCTCCACGGCGTCTCCAGACTGTCACGTCTGTCACATGTGCTCAGTGTGAACCTGCTTTCATCTGTGAAGAGCACAGGGCGTCAGTGGCGAATTTGACAATCTTGGTGTTCTCTGGCAAATGCCAAACGTCCTGCACGGTGTTGGGCTGTAAGCACAACCCCCACCTGTGGACGTCGGGCCCTCATAACACCCTCATGGAGTCTGTTTCTGACCGTTTGAGCAGACACATGCACATTTGGGCTCTGGCAGTGCTCCTCCTGCTCCTCCTTGCACAAAGGCGGAGGTAGAAATCCTGCTGCTGGGTTGTTTCCCTCCTACGGCCTCCTCCACGTCTCCTGATGTACTGGCCTGTCTCCTGGTAGCGCCTCCTTGCTCTGGACACTACGCTGACAGACACAGCAAACCTTCTTGCCACAGCTCGCATTGATGTGCCATCCTGGATGAGCTGCACTACCTGAGCCACTTGTGTGGGTTGTAGACTTTGTCTCATGCTACCACTAGAGTGAAAGCACCGCCAGCATTCAAAAGTGACCAAAACATCAGCCAGGAAGCATAGGAACTGAGAAGTGGTCTGTGGTCACCACCTGCAGAACCACTCCTTTATTGGGGGTGTCTTGCTAATTGCCTATAATTTCCACCTGTTGTCCATTCCATTTGCACAACAGCATGTGAAATGTATTGTCAATCAGTGTTGCTTCAGTGGACAGTTTGATTTCACAGAAGTGTGATTGACTCTGAGTTACATTGTGTTGTTTAAGTGTTCCCTTTATTTTTTTGAGCAGTGTAGTTGGTCACGAATGTTTGATCTTGAACAGAACTTACAACATCAATCAACATGTCTCAATCAAAATTGTACAGCCAGAAGTATAGAAAAGAGTGGGAGTCTGTACCTGAACAAATGTCAAATCATTTTTTTTGCCGAGCTGGCCAGTCAATTTGAGTAACGTTATTATGTATTCAACATAATGACGCAGTTTTACGTTATCACGCAATGACATCACAAAGTCATTTAGCAACTTTTAGCAACAAATCAACATGCCTCTAGTAACTTACCCTGAAAATTAGTTGGGAACACTGGTGGAGACAAGCACAAAGACAGGTGAAAGAGATCAGATCGTGACACATAATGCAGATGACATGTTCAACTAAATGGATTCAGATTTTCTTCAACCCGCAAAAACGTTGTTTGTCGTGGAGTTTTGTTGTGGAGGGTTTAGACAAAAACATAACAGATAGCCAACAATATCATCATATAGACTCTGAGGATATTAAAGGATTTGGAGCTCTTAAAGCAGCTGAATAACTGTCATTACTAATCCTGTTCAAGCCTGTCAGCTCAGTCCATTTCAGCCCTCAGAAGCAGATGCAGGAATAAAAGCTAGTGTCATGTCTGTGATATACATGTAGGGAACTAATAGCAAAGTGCTTGAGATGGTTGTATCTAACACCAAAACGCATTACGGATTTATGCTTTCAACTGACATCTATCTTGTTATCAAGTGAACTGTCAAAGAGCCTGCTATTCATATTGAGTGAGATTATCTTTGATATATATACATGCCAATGAATGATTCAAAGTCAAAATCTCCTCTGTATAATGGGCGCCAAGAGTTTCTCAGTAAAAATATGACAAGCTCGTTGGAATACATTTCCCAATTAAATGAAAGTTGCATTGAAGTGGACTATGTAGTGTATTATTTCGACATGAAGAGGCCTTTGATATAGAAAGCTGTAAGACAGTAGTGTTGTCTAGAGAGGGTGAGCTTTTCTATCTCTTCTGTTCAGAGTTGTAAAATCTCTTACTACACTGAGTATTACTGTATTTTGATGCTTTTGGCCCAGGGGAAAGTTAGCAGCCATGGATGAGAGAAAACATAAATGTGATATATTTTCCCATGATAAAATTATAATCATATGTTATACTGTATGCCCAATCCTGGCTTGTTGCTTCCACTAGCATCTGTGCTTGTTCCTCCCTATTTTTTTGTCTTTCATAGGTGCAGTTTTAAAGAATGAATATAACTTTTCTCCTTGCACAGTAATTATTATTACAAGATGACAGAAAGCCATAGTCCACAAGATATAACCTTTCCCTTTTTTAATCCCTGACAGTATAAGACTGTGAACAGATCCTTTCAGCACCACTGGTAGCCCTAGTCCTATCTGAACCTTGGACAGCTCCTCTAAAACCTCTGGTTTGGGCCTGCCTGGACCTGAGACTCACTGCCTCCCGGAATCCATGGAAATTCCCTACCTTAAACCCTAACTTTAACCCTACCCTTACCTTAACCATAACCCTAACCTAACCCTAACCATTTTACATTTTAACTTAAAAATGGGGTAGGGATGTCCCAAGGATCCCGGATAGCACGGACTGGACATGAATGCCCAGCAAGCTACACAGCCTTTTAACCTTCTCATAGCAGCCTCTACCACATGTTTTAAAGGCATACATTGTTCAAAATGGTTTAGACCTATTTCAAAGAAAAACATTCTCTACTGGCATCTGCAATTGTTTTGTCCTGGCTGTTATTATTATTATATGAGCAGCAGTGTGTTACCAACCCACACAGAGCCACAACAATATATCCACTTCTGTCGACATGTTGATGTTTGAAATCATATTCAGTCTATTCATAGGCATTTCTATCGACATGCTGATGTTCAAAATCATATTCAGGCACTTCTGTCAACATGTTGATGTTTTGATATCATATTCAGTTTATTCACAGGCACTTCTGTCGACATGTTGATGTTTGAAATCATATTCAGTCTATTCACAGGCACTTCTGTCGACATGTGGATATTTGAAATCATATTCAGTATACGCACAGGCACTTCTGTTGACGTGTTGATGTTTGAAATCACGGTGGATTATTGTTGTGTTCTTTGTGACCTCATAATCTTGGGTTGATTGCTTGAGGGCGGGAAGACATCTGTATGATTTTGTTATGAATGATGCCAAATACATGAACTTGTAAACTTACGTGAATGAGGTTGCTCTTAGGAAGCAAGTTTTATCTTGTGTCTAGTATAGAGGCAATATAGAACCTCTATATAATTTATTTTCTATTAATGGCTTTTTTTCCCATCTTTTTTTCCATTTTGTAATTGTAGTCATTTAGCTGATGCTCTTATCCAGAGCAACTTACTGTAGTGAGTGCATACATACCTTTTTTTCATATTCATGCTGTATCTTGGGTTGACTGGTGGAGGGCCTAAACACACCTTGTTTTGATTCTGTTGTGAATTATCAAATAACCTGCCAAATACACACATTTGTGTGGACGAGGTATCTCTCCAAGCAAGGCTGTTTCTAGCTAATGGATGCCATGAATTAAACCTACTTCTTAGTTGTAGTCAAAGATCATGTCAGAGTCATGATACATGTCATTCTCTGGTGTGCTCACTTTTTCTTCTACCAGTAGAGTGTCATTTTTGTAAAGAAGACTAATGTGTTAATCCATACACCAGACCTTGAGGATGAGTCCCTGTAGTTCAAAGGGCACAGAGATTACATGAAGGCCGAACAAGTGTTTTGGAAAATGAATCAGACTTAATGTTAGGTGACAAGAATCAATGACTCTTCACCTCTCTTAGACATGTTACACAACACTCACTAGTTCTGAACATTACTTAGCTCAGTGCCTTTTGGAAGGAGGCTACAGCTTATATATTTATAATCCTCCAAGCCTTATGATGTGAAAACATGTTTGTGTCCCAAATGGAGCCCTATTCCCTATATAGTGCATACAATATACAGTCTCTGTTGTCTGTGAAAGCTGAATGCATTTAATCAGTGCCTTTTGGGAGGAGGCTACAGCTTATATGATGACCACACTTCAAAAGGAATATGGTGCCATTCTGGATGCAACCATTGTTGTGAAATGTGGACAAATGAATGTGATATTTCAAAGGTGACAATGCTTTGTTTAGAGCTTTCCAGTAGTTGGATTGACCAACCATGGAGCATGTGGAAGAGACGTGGAATGTAGAAGATTGTGCTCTATTCTCTATTCATTGGCTCTAACATGGTCTGTTTATATCCTTGTGAGTCTCATCTGAAGTGCTCTAATTACAAGCCTCACCTTTGTATCACCCTAACTCTATGAGCTGCCTCCCAAATGCCACCCTATTCCTGATATAGTGTGCTACTCAGTTCCACATTTGTAGGCTATAGGGAATAGAATACGGTAATATTTGGAACGCACACGTGATATGAGTCAGTCTATCTCAATTACAAAATTCTTCATATTGTATGATTAATGAAAGCTACTCAACACAGTAATCACAATCAACTGCTGAAGTGTATTCTCTATGGGTGAACATAAACCAGCTCGATATTAGCGATGTTGGTAATATAAAGGTCTTCATGAGGTCAAGAAGGTGTTCAATGTATTCAGTGCCCATGGCAACTTCACATACAATGTAGGCTGAAGATTGTGGGTGGGTGTACAGTAGCAAAAATGATTGCTTCATAGAAAACCTGTTATTGCTTGATTTTAGATAGTGCCTTGTAAAAGATAAATCAACTTAAGAAAACAAACATTAACTTTTTTGATATTGCCATTTTTTTTTTACATATTTAAAGTTATAATACAACATCTTTCTGAAACCTACCTAAGAGGATAATTTGATTTGATATTGATAAAGCACTACGTACTTGTTTTTTGTGTGAAATACCTGTCACTTTCAGCAGTGCAGGGAGAAAACCACAACCACCGGATGACCAGTGTCTATCAATGTCTCTTTAGCATGGCGGCCATTTACCTACTAAGCACAGCATTTACATGATGTAGTGTATCTGGCGCTCATTGACAATCAATGCACATACAGCAGTGTCACATCTGTATGCATGTGAGGGTCACCTCATCTGTTACGGCCTCCCCTGTGGGCACCTACAGTAATCTTCCAATAGACAAAGCCTTCAGGCAGGCCAGCGATCACACACTCACTGCTGGTTTGTTTATGGATTTCCGGCATGTTCCCTTGAAGAAATTAATGTTGATCCCCGCAGGATGCTACACATTACGAACAACTCAATAGTTTTGACATGAAAGTGACAGTCTTATGTCCCAAATGGCACCCTATTCCCTATATAGTGCACTACATTTGACCAGAGTCCCATGGAAGCACTATATAGTGAACTGGGTGCCGTTTGGGACAAAGTAAGTGACAGTGACCTTTCTGCTTGAGTTTTCAGGCCTTCTCGACTTGCACTCAGACCATAGCGTGCAGAAAATAAATAAATATAAAGATGTTCAATCAATTCATAACAGCATCAAAGATGTGCACATGAATACCCTCCAGGAAAAAAACTGGTTGATAAGAAACCAGCCCTCATATCTGGCTTAATAAATGATGTCATACTGCACCTCTCTTACCAAAGAAGCATCAAGTGGCAATAATATGTTAGAGTTCACTCAGTGTTGGAAAGGCACAGCCATATTGTTCAAGCTTTTACTGCACCCCAGTAACTTACAATATATACTGAACAAAAATATAAACTCAACATGTAAGGTATTGGTCCCATGTTTCATGAGCTGAAGTAAAAGATCCCAGAATTTTTTTATAGACACAAAAAACGTATTTCTCCCAAATGCCAAGATAGTCCATCCACCTGACAGATTTGGTATATCAAGAAGCTGATTAAACAGAATGATCATTACACAGGTGCACCTTGTGCTGGGGACAATAAAAGGCCACTCTAAAATGTTCCGTTTTGTCACACAACACAATGCCACAGATGTCTCATGTTTTGAGGGTGCGTGCAATTGGCATGCTGACTGCAGGGATGTCCACCAGAGCTGTTACCAGAGAATTGATTGTTCATTTCTCTACCATAGGCCACCTCCAATGTCATTTTAGAGAATTTGGCAGTACGTCCAACTGGCCTCACAACCGCAGACCACGTGTAACCACCTTAGTCCAGGACGTCCACATCCGGCTTCTTCACCTGCGGGATTGTCTGAGACCAGCCACCCGGACAGCTGATCAAACTGTGGCTTTGCACATCTGACGAAGTTCTGCACGAACTGTCAGAAACCATCTCAAGGAAGCTCTTCTGCGTGCATGCTCGTCGTTCTCACCAGGGTCTTTACCTCAAATCAAATCAAATGTATTTATATAGCCCTTTGTACATCAGCTGATATCTCAAAGTGCTGTACAGAAACCCAGCCTAAAACCCCAAACAGCAAGCAATGCAGGTGTAGAAGCACAGTGGCTAGGATAAACGGCCAAAACCTAGGAAGAAACCTAGAGAGGAACCAGGCTATGTGGGGTGGCCAGTCCTCTTCTGGCTGTGCCGGGTGGAGATTATAACAGAACATGGCCAAGATGTTCAAATGTTCATAAATGACCAGCATAGCCCAATAATAATAAGGCAGAACAGTTGAAACTGGAGCAGCAGCACGACCAGGTGGACTGGGGACAGCAAGGAGTCATCATGTCAGGTAGTCCTGAGGCATGGTCCTAGGGCTCAGGTCCTCCGAGAGAGAGAAAGAAAGAGAGAAAGAGAGAATTAGAGAGAGCACACTTAAATTCACACAGGACACTGAATAGGACAGGAGAAGTACTCCAGATATAACAAACTGACACATAAACTACTGCAGCATAAATACTGGAGGCTGAGACAGGAGGGGTCAGGAGACACTGTGGCCCCATCCGAGGACACCCCCGGACAGGGCCAAACAGGAAGGATATAACCCCACCCATTTTGCCAAAGCACAGCCCCCACACCACTAGAGGGATATCTTCAACCACCAACTTACCATCCTGAGACAAGGCCGAGTATAGCCCACAAAGATCTCCGCCACGGCACAACCCAAGGGGGGGCGCCAACCCAGACAGGAAGATCACATCAGTGACTCAACCCACTCAAGTGACGCACCCCCCCCCCAGGGACGGTATGAAAGAGCCCCAGTAAGCCAGTGACTCAGCCCCTGTAATAGGGTTAGAGGCAGAGAATCCCAGTGGAAAGAGGGGAACCGGCCAGGCGGAGACAGCAAGGGCGGTTCGTTGCTCCAGAGCCTTTCCGTTCACCTTCCCACTCCTGGGCCAGACTACACTCAATCATATGACCCACTGAAGAGATGAGTCTTCAGTAAAGACTTAAAGGTTGAGACCGAGTTTGCGTCTCTTACATGGGTAGGCAGACCATTCCATAAAAATTGAGCTCTATAGGAGAAAGCCCTGCCTCCAGCTGTTTGCTTAGAAATTCTAGGGACAATTAGGAGGCCTGCGTCTTGTGACCGTAGCGTACGTGTAGGTATGTACGGCAGGACCAAATCAGAGAGATAGGTAGGAGCAAGCCCATGTAATGCTTTGTAGGTTAGCAGTAAAACCTTGAAATCAGCCCTTGCCTTGACAGGAAGCCAGTGTAGGGACAGGAAGCCAGTGTACCTGACTGCAGTTTGGTGTCATAGCCAACTTTAGTGGGCAAATGCTCACCTTTGTTGACCACAGGAACACTGGAGAAGTGTACTCTTCACGGATGAATTCCTGTTTCAACTGTACCGACAGATGTCAGATGATGTCATGTGGGTGAGCGGTTTACTGATGTCAATGTTGTGAACAGAGTGCCCCATGATGTTGATGGGGTTATGGTATGGGCAGGCCTAAGCTATGGACATTGAACACAATTGCATTTTATCAATGGCAATTTTAATGCACAGAGATACCGTGACAAGATCCTGAGGCCCATTGTCGTGCCATTCATCCGCCGCCATCACCTCATGTTTCTGCATGATAATGCACTGCCCCATGTCACAAGGATCTGTACATAATTCCAGGAAGCTGAAAATGTCCCAGTTCTTCCATGGCCTGCATACTGACCAGACATGTCATACATTGAGCATGTTTGGGATGCTCTGGATTGATGTTTCCGACAAAATCCAGCAACCTCGCACAACGATTGAAGAAGAGTGGGACAACATTCCACCGGCCACGATCAACTCTGTGAGACGGAGATGTGTTGCGCTGCATGAGGAAAGTGGTAGTCACACCAGATACTGACTGGTTTTCTAATCCACAGCCCTACCTTTTTTTAAGGTACAGTATCTGTGATCGACAGATGCATAGCTCTATTCCCAGTCATGTGAAATCCATAGATTAGGGCCTAATGAATTTATTTCAATTTACTGATTGAATTGTCTTGAACTCTATGTAAAACTGTATGTAAAATCTTTGAAATTGTTTCATGTTGCATTTATATTTTTGTTCAGTGTACATGTCTTTCACAACTAATGGGTGGGTGACATGCAGTATAATGTACATTTTGAAAAGGAAGCATGTGAAGAACTATCCTTAGAAAAAAAAAAAGAAAATCACTTTGCGGATTTGTTCTTGTCAATTTGGTCTGCCATTGAATTGTTCTGTGATTCAATAATAATTTTAATGTTATTATAAAGTAATCACAGTTTTTGTGTATATGTCTTGTTATACATAAGGATAAGAATGATATGATCTGACACAGAGCAAGTGTTCTAGTGAAAATGATTACTTATCCTCTTCAGACAGTGTGACCTGCAAAAAAAACATTTTTTTTTCCTGTGATGCCCTCTGATGATGCTTCTCTCTGTGAGTCACTTTCACCAGACATGCAGAGGTGAGAGTGTGATGGAATAGAGTCTGTCATGCTTGATATGGCAACACAGAGGACATCTTAAATTAGTATTTGAGTAATTCCTGGGTTATTCTTTGCTGTCCTTGAAGAGTAGTTTGGGCTATCCAATATGAAGCCAGAAAAGTGGAGTGGGATACAGCAGGCAGGGCGATGCATTTAAAGGTACTGGTACATCCACCATAATCTAATAGGCAAGGTGACGCATACACTTCAAAGGGAATTGCCCCTGCCAAAGTTAATGGGATGCTGTGGTAAAACTGATGAAAATCAAGGATGAAAATCCAAGGTTTTGGAAAAATACTTATTCCTTACTGAAAATAATACAATCTTTAAAAAAATGTATTGGCCTTCAGGTAATGTGCATAATATTAAGTAATATAATATAAATAATCATCATCAATCAATTCATAATATAAAGAAAATATAATGCAGTCAGTGCAATATAACTGCAGTACACTGCGGCATAACTGCAGTTAGAGTGCATAACTTTGGTTATTCTGCAATTACATCTTCCAAAATACCACAGTCGACTGCAGTTACTGCACTTTCAAAACTGGAACCTGTTTTTGTAAGGGATGCTAAATTCAAGTCCAACCTTGAGTGTAATTTTAATCTTCATATTTTGTTCATTTGATAGGTATAAAATTACCATACTCAAATAAACCACACCTCCCCAAAAATATTTTAAAAATGAACTCTTATTCCTTCATCATTTACAGAAAGGTGATGTCGTGGGAAGCCAAATCGTCTCGACCCTGATTTTAACATAACACCAGCCACGGTATGTCCAACTGCGTAACTCTCTGCTTTCTCCGGGCGTTTCCGCCATTCTCCTCTCCTCCACGCCCACCGCGAAGCGCCATTGGTTTACCGGTCTGTCATATACAGCTTGGTATGAGAGGTGCTAGAAAAGTCCGAGCAGTACCCCGCAACAACGTATGTGTGTTGTTACACAGTAAAGTGAAGTAAAGATACGGTTGTCTGGTGTGTCTGCGCAAGGTTCTTTCCAGCGGGTTAGAGTGACTGTCCCATGGTCCATGATAATTACATAGGAACCTGTTACTGACAGCACCATGTCAAGGCTTGCAAGAACAGGGTGAAAACGGGGGAATTTCTCCCGGTTCAGCGCATCCACTGGGAAGTGAAGCTACAGTATGTGTGCGATGACGAAGGGACGCTACCTCTCCCTGGGCTTCGTGTTCCTTGTTTATTGCACAACGTGCACGACATCTAAAGGTAAGGTTCCAAACAAGACATCTAATATATCCAAATAATTTGGGTATCATGTGTGTGTTTTTTTACTTGTCTCCAACATTGGGTCCAGTTGCGGTTTCTTATTTGGGCACTTACACATCAGTTTCACGTTGCTTGTGTTTTGCCAAGTTTCTCTAAATGAACTGAATGACTGCTTGAGTTGGACACTTTTTTTTGCCAAAAATATTATTACCATATGGTAGTACCATTTGATAAGTAACACGAGTTATTTTTTTGTCATCCCTTCGCTCGAAGGACATACGGTTCTGTCCTCGTGATCTTTTCTTCAACAATCCGGATACTGTCTTCTTCCCGACTCCTCAAACAGTTTCTCAATACAGTAATTCGTTTTACCAGTACTATCTGTGTCTTATATTGAACTGGTATAATGTGCTGTGTGAGAAGCAACAGGCGCACGAATGATCATAATCATCGCCCGCTATCAATTTCGAGAGCAGTTAATGCAAAAGTAATTTACACAAATGGTAAGTATGAATTAAAATGAATACAAATTTAGAGCAAATGACTGGATGTTCATATAAGAAAGGAAAGGGTTACAACATCATCAGTAGGCTACTGGGGATCTGCTCCTCCACATTGGGGTGCGATGGACTACTGGGGATCTGTTAAGATGTGCTTCAGGTGTTGTGCACTAACTCCAGTTCTGCATTGGCTTGTCAGCTATTGCTTATTGAAAAGATTAAATGTCTTTATTCCTAGTGTAATGTAGGCATACATTGTGTTTTGATTCGCATTCCTGGTGGGGAAAAACATTTGAGTTGATATGAGATAATTTCGCTCAATGGCACAAAACCATAGACCAGTCAGGGCTACAGTAGTTGTGCTTGAATTATTTTGCAGCTTGGTCTGGAAAGCTAGTGGATGACTGGCTGTCTCAAATGGCATCCTTTTTTATATAGTGCACTAAAATGGCACCCTATTCCCTTTATAGTGCACTACATTTGACAAGGACCCATAAAGGGAATTGGGTGCTATTTGTGACTAAGCCTATGTATTTGGTAGAGGTCGACTTCAGTACCCTAATATGAAGAGACCTCCCTTCTTGCCTCTTCCAAACGTGTTTCACAATACTCTGATGGAGGTCAAAACAGGTGTTGCACGCACATATCTTCACAAGGTTGATTCTATTAACCAACCAGCACCATCACGGTAGCCTGTGAAGCACTTGGACCTTACCCCTCCCCCCGGTGCCACCACTCAACAGATTTAAGCTCTTAAGGATCAATGGAGTTGTGGAACAGCACTATTCACCACAAACTAAAATCACGCGAGGGGGTCATGAACGGAGGTTTCGCCTGTACAACACTACTCTAAGCAAGCCCAGTGCACGCTGCCCTGGGGAAACTTTTAAAAGGATTCACAATTCCAATCTTGCCTCATCACACGCAAGGATAAGATAGTGTTCTGATCTCCATCTGTCAGGGCTGAAGTAGGCTACATACAATATGATTTCATATGTGAATCAGATAATATGAAATCAGCATGCTATATAGAACAATGAAGCTACAGTATAATGTATATTATTATCCTATATACCATGCTGATTTCATGTGGAATACAGCCACGTTTGAATAAATGTTGTAACACTCCTTTGAAAATATATTTTATTTGTGATTCTATGTTTGCAAGTCCATTAGCATGGGATTGATCAGGGGTCTTGCCTGATCAACATGGAGAATGGTGTGTTTTGGTGAAGATTGTGAAAACGATGTGTTCAATAGATAATCATGATCATATAAATGATCATGTTTATCCATTTCTGGATACATAATCTATATAGATTTAGATAGTTGATGTCACTTGCCATGATGAGGATTGACTGGTAACTGTCGAAGAATGATTCAGAGATCAGCAGATTTGACATTGTAACGAGTTGGTGATGGCTGGATACCATGCTGACCATAAATCACGTTGGCATCATTATCAAAGTGAGATTTAATCTCAGAGGTGTAGTATTAGGTTACATCCCAAATCACACCCCTTTCCCTCTACCCATTGATGAATGAAGGACGGGCAAATTAACTAACCAAGAAGTCCTACATTAATTTTCATTGAATTAGTGTGCAACAAAGCACAGTATTGTCTTTCCAATTCAATTATGAAATATACAGTCAGGTTCAACATTATTCGAACACTTGATTAAAAGATGAGATTATAAATTAAAACAAATAGTAATTACTTGTTAATTACTTTGTCTGAGAAATGGTATGTATGTATAATCTACCTCATTCATTTAGAATTGATTATTTAATGTCACCTGAAACATGATTTATGTGTATCCTTTAGGTTAGAAGTGAGTACTATTTAGCTGTTAATATTAAGCTAGCCTAGTTATTGCAATGAAGACTGGATAAGAAGGTTGTCTGGTACATCACAATCTTTGCATTATTCTGTGCAGCCGTATCATCCCTTGGCTCTGAGTCAATACAGTACAGAACCAACCGGCCATGCAGCGATGTGAATGCATTTATTTGATCTGAGTCCTCCTCCAGATGTGTGTTTTAAAACATAGTGTCTTTAGGAAAGTGTTCACACGCCTTGGTTTTTTCCACATTTTGTTGCTGGAATTTAATATTTATTACATTTAGGTTTTGTGTCACTGATCTAGATAGAATACCCCAGTGGAATGATATTTGTAGAAAATGTCATTTAAAAAAATGAAAAGCTGAAATGTCTTGAGTCAAGTATTCAACCCCTTTGTTATGGCAAGCCTGAAATAAGTTAAGGAGTACAAATGTGCTTAACATATCACATAATAAATTGGAAGGATTCATTCTGTGTTCAATAATAGTGGTTAACCAGGTGTTTTTAATGACTACCCCTTCTTTGTACCCCACACATACAATATTTGTAAAGTCCCTCAATCGAGTAGGGAATTTCAAACACAGATTCAACTACAAAGTCCAGGGAGGTTTTTAAATGCCTCACAAAGAAGGGCACCGATTTGGTAGATGTGTGTGGAAAAAAAATATAAAAAAAAGCATATGCTGAATATCCCTTTGAGCATGGTGAAGTTATTAAATCGGCTTTGGATGGTGTATCAATACACACAGTCACTACAAAGATACAAGCGTCCTTCCTAACTCTGTTGCCAGAAAGGAAGGAAACTGCACAGGGATTTCACCATGAGGCCAATGGTGACTTTAAAACAGTTAGAGTGGTTGTGATAGGAGAAAATTGAGGATGGATCAACAACATTGTAGTTACTCCACAATACTAACCTAAATGACAGCGAAACGAATGAAGCCTGTAAAGAATACTAATATTTTCCAAAACATGCATCCTGTTTGCAAGTAAGTAATACTACAAAAAAAATGTGGCAAAGCAATTAACTTTGTTCTGAATACACAGCATTATGTTTTGGGCAAATCCAACACAACGCTGAGTACCACTCTTCATATTTTCAAGCATGGTGGTGGCTGCATCGTGTTATGGGTATGCTTGTCATCGGCAAGGACTAGGCAGTTTTTTTATGTTAAAAAGAAAAGGAATACAGCTAAGCACAGGCAAAATCATACAGGTATATGTGGTTGTCTTCTTTCTAACAGATACTGGGAGACGAATTCATTTTCAGCAGGACAATAACCTAAAACACAAGCCAAATCTGCACTGGAGTTGCTTACCAAGACAACATTAAATGTTCCTGAGTGGCTTTCTAGCAATGATCAAAATGGCTTTCTAGCAATGATCAACAACCAACTTGACAGAGCTTTAAAAAGAATAATGGGCAAATATTGTACCATACTGGTCTTGGAGACTTCCCCAAAAAGACTGACAGCTGTAATCGCTGCCAAAAGTGTTACTAACATGTGTACCAAATGGCACCCTATTCCCTTTATAGTGCGCTACTTTTAAACAAAGCCAATAGGGTTCTAGTCAAAGTAGTGAACTATAAAGGCAATAGGGTACCATTTGGTACACAACCACGGTTGGGTCATGCAAGACCTGTAGACTGGCTGTCTGAGCATCCAGCAGGACTGTAGAGCTGACAGCAATCGCTGTGTTCGAGAGAACAGCACAATGTACAGTGCCTTCAGAAACTATTTACACCCCTTAACCTTTTTCAAATGTTGTTGTCTTCCAAAGTGGGATTAAAATGGATTTATTTGTCATTTTTGGTCAATGATCTACACAAAATACTCTAACAGTTATAAAACATTTATAAAAAATAAAACACATATATTTTGGTTAAATAAGTATTCACCCCCCTAAGACATTACATGTTCGTAACACTTTTGGCAGCGATTATAGCTGTGAGTCTTTGGGTAAGTCTCCAAGAGCTTTGCAATAAACATTTGACATGGAGACTCATCAAATTGCTTTATAGACCAGTTCACCTGTGAACCAGGGTGCTGATTGTGCCTCTCTCTGTTCGCTGCCCTGAATATGATTGACACAGTTGGACCAATATCCGACACACACACAAAAAAAGGAAAAATTAAGACCTTGGTCTGAAATTGCCTCTACTTTTATTTTTTGTAGAATATTTATGTTTTTATTCAGCAGTGTAGGCTGCATTGATGAAAAGAGACGAAGGTCAAATCTGTTGTTTTCACTCTGAGATAGTAGGGGGCTGTGATATTTCCAACTGCCATTCTGTTCTAGAATGAATCATCAGAATCTGGCTGTCAATGTGTGCAGTTCAGTGCCCAGAATTACATTTAAATGAAACCAAATGGCTGTACATTCAGAAGTGATAAACAGTGATGATGGTGGTAATAAACACATAGCCCCCTTGCTCTGTTGGCTAGCAGCTACTGCCTGGGGTTGCTGTTTAGGTGCTTATTTTATGACTCATGTCTTTCTTTCTGTGCATCAAAATTATTAAATACAAGAATACATGCATCCACTTCAATTGATGAATTATTTTCTTTGTATGAGCGTACAGTCCAGCCATATAAGTGTGTCTACTACTCTCACCCCTGTGCTTTTCTCTTTATGTGACAATGTGCATGATTATCCTGCTCTAATATAGCTATTTGGCTTGAAAAGAAAGTGTTTTCGGTGGACAACAAGCTTAAATTACATCCCAGATGGTGTGACTGAGTGATGAGCTCTTTATCTCACTCTCACTGACAACTTGGGAAATTCCGGAGGAAAATCAATGTAGGCATTGGTCCCCCCCAAAAGCATTGTTTTGAATTCCATTCTCCAATTCTAATGTCATGATGGGCTCATCTATAATAAAGGATGCTGAAGTTTTTTCATTCTTTATCGGAGGTAGGGGAGAGCAATCAGGACATGGTGAGGTGGCCCTCTCGGTCGCAGTGCTAAATCATGTACAATCCACAGAGAATACGTTCATCCATCTCAGTCAACACATTCAATCGGTGCCTTCTGCGGTGGTCTTGACCAGCAACACCTCTTCATTCTAGAAACAGGTGTGCCTCCCAAATGGCAGCCTATTTCCTTTTATAGTGCACGACTTTTGACCAGGGCCCATTGACCAGGGTCTACTGTGGATTGGAGAGCAGCTTTTGTAAGTGTATCTATCTACAAAACCTTTCCTGGATGCTGTTGCAGTATAACAGAACGAAGAGCTTGACTTCCACAGGAAGCGTTTGACAGTATGTAGTGTTAACAGACAGTGACAGTATGGGGATGAGAGCGGAGCATCATGGAGATGGACAGATACTTGATGACTGGTAGGGGGAATACTTTCTGGGGAGCTTGAGAAATGTGTCCCATCTTGGGAATAATTAAAGCATGGTCTGATGTGCTTGCAGTTTGTAACCTTGTGCTTGTATGACATCTTTACGTCATGCAGTACAGACCCTGCAGCGTTGGCTCTGTGGACGAGATGATGGTCTTTGTTTATGTCTCTCTGCCCAAGCCCATCTGTCCAAGCCCCAGTTATATTCTCTGTGTAGTGAGAAATAGTTACTGGTCAATTGAGTTGCGTGTCATAGTAAGGAGAAAAAAAAACATTTGGCAAAGTGTTGTATTATACTGAACATAAATATAAACACAACAATTTCAAATATTCTGCGAAGTTAGTTCATAAGGAAATCAGTCAATTGAAATACATTAATTAGGCCCTAAACTATGGATTTCACATGACTGGGAATACAGATACCTTTAAAAAAAATGGGCCTCACAATGAGCCTCTCGTCACTGTATCTCTGTGCTTTCAAATTGTCATAGATAAAATGCAATTGTGGTCATTGTCTGTAGCTTATGCATGCCAATACCATAACCCCCACCGCTACCATGGGGCACTCTGTTCATAACCGACGCCATAAACGTGGAATGTGTTTGAGGCCGGTTGGACGAACTGCAAAATTCTCTATAACGGCTTATGGTAGAGAAATGAACATTAAATTATTTGGACATTCCTGCAGACAGCATTTGTGTGACAACTGCACAGTTTAGTGGCCTTTTATTGTCCCCAGCACAAGGTGCACCTGTGTAGTAATCATGCTGTTTTTTTTCAGCATCTTGATATGCCACAACTGTCAGGTATTATCAGGTATTATCTTGGTGTCACGGTCGTCCTCCTCTTCATCTGAAGAGGAGAGGCGAGAAGGATCAGAGGACCAAAATGCGGCGTGGTATGTGTTCATAGTGAATATTTAATAAAGAAAGTACTGAACACTGCATACAAAACAATAAACAAATAACGACCGTGAAGCTACAAATGAGACCTGTGCTGACACAAGCCAATAACATAGACAATCACCCACAAACAAACAGTGCAACCCAGGCTACCTAAGTATGATTCTCAATCAGAGACAACTAATGACACCTGCCTCTGATTGAGAACCATACTAGGCCGAAACATAGAATTACCCAAATCATAGAAAAACAAACATAGACTGCCCACCCAACTCACGCCCTGACCATACTAAATAAATACAAAACAAAGGAAATAAAGGTCAGAACGTGACACAACATTTTTGCACACAATTTGAGACAAGTAAGCCTTTTGTGCGTATGGAACATTTCTGAAACATGTAAGCAACACTTTACATGTTGCGTTTTATATTTTTGTTCAGTGTAGTTCTAAAACGACATTCAACACAAGTTATAAGTGGGGGTTTAGCCTACTAGTTTATCCGTAGCCTTTAAATAAAGTATATTTAGAAAAACATTTTAGTGTGAATTTAACTGCGTCCACAGAATCACAAAGTTGTTCCCTTTATGACATGCATATTTTTCTATTTCCAAGTGTGAAATAATCCTACTTTGTACAAAAGTAATTAGTTCAAAGCAGCCATGCTTAACACAGGGTACCCTGGTACCCATTTGCCAATCTTCCTTGGTCAACGTACTAGTTAATACCATTGCCTAATCTATTTGAATTCTTTATGTCCATCCAGAAAGTTCCCTGTGGGGTTACAATTTTGAATTAGGCAGCCCAATTCTGATCTTTTTTTTCACTAACAGGTCTTTTGGCCAGTCAGATCAGCTCTGGAAAACATCTGATGGAAAAAGATCTGATGTGATTGGTCAAAAGACCAGATTTTAATAAGGCGAGATCCAAATGCAGACACAGGAGGCAGATGGTTGGAGTCTTACAATGTTTATTAATCCAAAGGGGTAGGCAAGAGAATGATCGTGGACAGGCAAGAAGGTCAACACCAGATCAGAGTCCAGGAGGCACAGAGTGGCAGACAGGCTCGTGATCAAGGCAGGCAGAATGGTCAGGCAGGCGGGTACAAAATCCAGAAACGGGCAAGGGTCAAAACTGGGAGGACTAGAAAAAGGACAATGCAAAAAGCAGGAGAACGGGAAAAATGCTGGTTGAGTTGGAAACATACAAGACGAACTGGCACAGAGAGACAGGAAACACAGGAATAAATACACTGGGGAAAATAAGCGACAACTGGAGGGGGTGGAAACAATCACAAGGACAGGTGAAACAGATCAGGGCGTGACAGATTTGGGCTGCCTGTGTAAACACAGCCTTAGGGTGAAATTATTCAAATTCAAAATTAGGCATAGAGTTAAAATTGTAACCCTACGCCATCCCATCTGGTTTGCGCTTAGTGGGACTATCATTTGTTTGGCATGAGTTGGACTGCAGAGTGAAGAAAAAGCAGCCAACAAGTGCTTAGTATATGTGGGAACTCCTTCAAGACTGTTGGAAAAGCATTCCAGTTGAAGCTGGCTGAGAGAATGCCAGGAGTGTGCAAAGCTGTCATCAAGGCAAAGGGTGGCTACTTTGAAGAATCTCAAATATAAATATATTTAGATTTGTTTAACACTTTTTTTGTTGTTGGTTACGACATGATTCCATATGTGTTATTTCATAGTTTTGATGTCTTCACTATTATTCTACGATGTAGAAAATAGTACAAATTGAAAAAAACTTGAATGAGTATGTGTGTCCAAACTTTTGACTGGTACTGTGTATATATATATATATATATATCTTATTTTGAGCGATATTTTAAAACTAATAGACCAAGGCCTTTCAAGGAGAGAAGTATCGATCGATCCTCTTGCTTTCTGAGTGGCTATAAAATAAGCTACAGCGTTGCCAATGAACTGGTGGGGAAGTTTGTATGAAAAGTGTGACAAGTAGCTCTGATGTGATGTAATCACATTGGGTAAATTCATACATTGACTAAATTAATAAATTGCTGCACTTATACATTGCAAACATAAACGGGCAGATACATTTAATTTATTCACACAACGAACCCACAGACCTGTCAGTGGCAGTGTCCCAGATAACAATTTCTATTGTTCAACAGCTTATTTTCGCCCACGAAAAGACACAGAAATCTAACCTGTTCCGAATAAATATTTGACAAACTGCGACAAGATTATATTTTGCAAAGGGTGCGAACTGCATCATAAACAAGACGTGCTCGTATTTATTTTAAGTGTATAAATAACGGACTTGGTGAGAGGGCCTTTTAGCTACATATGATTTTGGAATAGTTTGCTAATGTGAATCTTTTGGGTGATTTATGGATTACCAACTATGATTTTATCAGAATTGCTACAGCTATGTTTTCCTTCTACATTTAGTGGGGGAAATAATTTTGTTAGACTCATTTGCCATTGTGTTTGTTTTCAATAGCACAAGTGTCAACCATATTGATTTGACCATGTTGCCTAAATACGGAGGCACACACACACACACACACACACACACACATACACACGCTTACTTCCTGTAAAAAAATGTAAAGCTTCATGAAAAACCTTTCTTAGTAACACTATGTTTAATTGGCATGCACATAATGTGTTTCTTGTACCTAAGAACAAAAGATTGCTGATTGGAGAGGTTGAAAGTGGTCCATTTATCAGAAATTCACAGAAATAGAAAATTAACCAGATACAAAGGTCCTCTCAAGGGCTCACTTCAATCCACCATGCAACATAGTTTTTACACTGTAGCATATAACCCATGTGTTTTCAGAACAAGCCATGGGTGGGGGGCAGTATCAAAGGCTACTGTGCAAACACAGCTAAGGCAGGTCTGAATCTGGCCATAAGCCTCCATGTAGTTACATGTGTGTCTGTTACAAAGAGAGCCCACATCTTTTATTTAGTCGAAGAGAATTCAATATTATTATCGAAAAAACATGTCATGTTGATTTATGGGTGCATTGCTGAAATCTATATTTGACTATCTCAAACAAATGGTATTTTGATAGAGTGGGGTTCCTCAGTAAATATCTGTATAAAATCACAGGACGGCCTACCACAGTGTTGTTTCTATTCTATTGAGTTGGATGACCTAAAGCTATTTTATAGTTGTTTTGGCATTAATACAACAGCTCAGTAGGGGGTAGGGAGTAACATAGTGTAAGGTTCATCTATGTTAATTGACCTCTGTTTGCTATTCTGTTCACAGTAATGATTTTCAATGAGCAAGAAACCTAAAGGTTTCACATGGTGTTAATATTTGGATATTTTATATAGGGGGCACTGAAATTTGTGCAGCGAGCAAGACTTCACCTTTCAGTGAGGACGGACAGTGTCACTGAAATAAAAGAGATTCTGCTGAGCTAAGCAGTGAGCTGGTTCCAATGGCAACCTATTACATACCTAATGTAGTACACAGTCCCCATCATCCGTCAGACTACCAGTGTCCTTCCAAAATGGCACCATATTACCTAAAGAGTGCACTACTTTTGATCTAAGCCCTATGGACCCTGGTCAAAAGTAGTGCACTACATAGGAAATAGAGTGCCATTCCGGATACAGCCAGTGTGCCTTTAATCTTGCCCTAGCTGCATGGCCAGTCCCAGTGACCACCACAAGTCAGCCTGATGGTCTTTCACTGTTTCTTAAGCCTCCTCATCTGAGGCCCATGGGTCGGCTGTTCAAACATGTCCTCTGTTGATCCATAGGGCGAATTCAGTGGGAGAGAACAGGGCAGAACAGTGCTGTAGGACAAGTTGTGATAGAAATAATTGAGACACAGCCATAATACACTCCATCCTGGTGGACCAAGCAGTTTCTGTGTTCGGTCCATGGTAGCTATTGATCCACCTTATTGGATTAGTGCTTCTATAATATGTGATGCACGTCACTGCTTAAGTGTCACTTTCTGCCTCACACATCCGATACACATGGTTATTTGATCAATGCAGCTGATATTCATTTTGATAAGTGAAGTGTTTATTTAAATTATACTTGAAGAGCCTTCCATTATTAGTTAGTTATACAATATCTACTACCAGGTTTTGATTAATGTGGAAGTATGAAGATTGATGCATAGCTGAGCACTATGTTATTCATGTAGAACCAAATCCCAGGTTGCCCCTATATCCTTTAGGTTTCTCATGGATTTTGTCTCAGTTTTATGTCAACTGTTGAATTAATTTTAATATTCCTGTGTTTTATAGCAGGGTTCTCCAACTTGGGGTTTTATTTGACACCCCAAGTCATTTTTTTCATTGTTGGACATAAAAGACTGTAAAAACACCAGGAAATCAGCTCAAAGTGATTTTAATTGAAGAAATCTGTTCCCAAGTATCCCCATGCATAATAGAGATATGCAAGATCGTATAGCAATGTGAGCAAGGTTTGAAATGATTGTGTTTTAGTCAAACATATCTGTTTGGGCTTCTTGCTGTCAATTTGCAGTCTACAAATGTTCCAGCCCCCCTCAACCCTCTTGATTGTAAACTTTTCCTGACTTGCAATTTCTTGACTGCTTATCTGTTTTATGGTTTATCTCCTTGTGGCAGCCTGTTTCCCCCCTTACCTACCTTATCCTCCCTTTCATATCAAATCACTTGAACTGAATTGACGAATGATCAGAGTAGGCCTCAAGGGTGCTGGCTACAATGCAACGAAGAGTAATACAAAAACACATTTGAAAACTGTCACACGGGTGGAGGCATCAGCCATCAGTTTACAAGGAGCAGAGACGGTTTGCGCATATTTCAAGCCAGGGTTTTGGACAGGATAATGAGGCAGACAGTATACCTGGTGAAGACTTGAGACAGCTGCTGTTAACTCCTCACCACTCCTCAGCCATATGTCAACAACAGCATGATACAACACCTGAAGAAATCTCTCACTGATGATGCCATGGTTGTTGTTTAGAGGGATCTCGGTCTTATTATTGAGAATGTCTAGGAGAGAACTGATGCGTTTGTCTGTAACGCTAGTACTGTACCTACAAGAGGACCCTTTTCTGTTGTTTCTTGTACTCTTTTGTTTGATTTTGCAGTCAAGTCATCATTCAATGTAGTTATAGGTCTATTTTTGGTAGGTATTTTAATGAGCATGTGTAGGAGGTGAATAACAGTATACTTTGATCTGTGGTGGTGTTCATTGATTCTCCTCAGACTCAGGGGTTCCGGTAGCATGGCCTATATGACCTGAAACAGCATTTATGAAAACTCCATTGTACTCCAAGCTGAGTAAATGTTGGTTTGCTATTGCCCTGAAGGCATCTTCTTGTTTTTCCCTTTAAAATACAGTTTTTGTTCTGAAACATTTCTTGAGGGTCGGCTCCGTAGTGGATTCCACAAACCTCACATTTCAGATCATTTTGTATTCATCTCGCCCTTTCAGGTCACACTGCAGCTTTGTTGGTTTTATTCTGTACCCACGCACCACACGCCAAAATCATATGTTGTTTGAAGCTGTAATGAACATTGTATAGAAATATTCTAATTTCAAAATTGTATCTGACTGAGTTATACTTGTCCTTTGCATGCCCATGAAGTTGCTACGTGTCCTCCGTTGGCCCGAGGCAGGAAGCATCCAAGCTCACAGTGATTTAATGTCATGTTCTTAATGGAAGGACACATTGAGATAAGAGCCAGCTTCTATTTTATCCTGTCTTATATCCCAAGGCATGAGAAACCCATCCACTTCCTCCCTGAAAGCAAACTATCCCTCATGGAGGGGGAAGAAATCACCTCTTAACAGTAAAAGGCTTTTAACTTCACCCCTCTTGCAAAGCCAAGAATACACCCTGCCATGTTCTGATCTGAGGACATAGACCCTGATGCCGTAGCCTAACTATACTGTATGAATTCATCAGTGCTGGTGCCATTTATGTAATAAACATGTCAACATATCAACAGTCAATAAGCTCTTATTAATTTTAAATAAAGCATAATTAATGCAAGATTTGTTTTGCATTCTAAATCCCAACTGGTGATGAATCGGCACTCTGTGATATATTTACACAGCCGCTCTGATTTTAGCTAACAAGTTATGTTGGAGCGGCGCACTGCTGCACATTTCACTGCGTAAATACAAACTGGATCCAGACATTTATTGAATATTACAAAGGAACATTAATATGCGAAGATGGCGAACTGAGGGGGAACAAAATCTCTAAATTTTCTTAGCTGATATACCCTGACAATAGTGTTATTACTTAGAAAAGGTTGCCTACAGGGGAAACAACGTGTATACTGCAGCAGACTATACATTGTCAGATATTTCGGTTGATCCGTTGGCAATGGATGTTATCATATACCCGTTGTACAGTAGTTGTAATCACGTGTTGTACAATATAAGTCTACATTGAGGTATAAGTACATAAACAATGACTGTAAAAAAAAAAAAAGACTAGTCCATCACCTTGAGGAATAAACAGTCCTCGGGTGGTATGTGAAACAGAATGGTAATTGCAGACAATGGAGGAAAGCACAGGGACCAGTGTAGAAGTTTGCAGCACTTCAATGGTGTTTCCCACAGGGGAAAATGAAAGAAATTGAATACACTCCAAAAATGAAATTAAATGGAATAAGACTGGTATTACCTCTTTCATTTTAATCTTTAAATTCAAGCATTAGTTTCTACTCCTATGCATTTATCGCATGAACATTGTAGATAAAAAGTGACTAACATTTGGATACAAACGATCAAAAGTGATGGATCAGTGGTTTTACTTTTGGGTCAGTGTACCTACAGTATGTGTTCATGGAAACCCAACACATACCCTTGGCAGCAGTCTCTGTGCTCTGTGATGTATGAATATGAAATGTCTTATATTGTTTTCTTGTATGGTGTAGAATCACAGTGAGATTTTATCTCCATCTCTTCATACAAATTCCAACTGAAAGAAAATGTAAATCTCCATCATACAATGAAGGTAATATCATAAACATTCATATCATTCTTATAAGCCCCCCCATTATTTTAATAGAAGCGAGGTCTTCCAGCACTGCTCTATAATGGCTGGGAAGTCAGTAATGATAGTAAAAGCTTCACTGTGATTGGTAGGCTGAATGAGAGTTCCTCTGGTCGCTGGTATGATGCTCAGAGTACTACTGCTGGGATGCGATGTCCCTCCACTACGCTATCCATATTTGGTGAAACTTTTTTCTGCTTCTCACCCCATGCTCTTATTCTTTTGTCACCCTATTCCTTATGTAGTGCACTACTTTTGACCTGGGTACATAGGGTTACCATTTCTATTAAATTGACAGGGGTCAATGTTGTCTGTAGTTAAGTGTGGAAATGTGATGTTCTTGATCCAATCACTAGCTGCAGTATCCTCAACTCATCTTGGTTCCTTACCTTTCACAAATCTAATTTTATTTGTCACAATCTTCATGAACAACAAGTGTGGACGAACAGTGAGATGCTTACTTACGCAACAATATGAGAGAGGAAAAAAAATGTAATAATAGAAAAATAATAATAAAGGAATAAATACACAATGAGTAACGAACGATAACTTGGCTATACAGTGCCTTCGGAAAGTATTCAAACCCCTTGACTTTTTCCACATTTTGTTACGTTACAGCCTTATTCTAAAATGAATTAGATGTTCCTCAGCAATCTACACACAATACCCCACAATGACAAAATTAAAACAGGTTTCTGGAAATGTTTGCTAATTTATAAAAAATAGAAAGCAGAAATATGAGACTAGAAATTGAGCTCAGGTGCATCCTGTTTCCATTGATCATCCTTGAGATGTTTCTAAAACTTGATTGGAGTCCACCTGTGGTAAATTCAATTGATTAAACATGATTTGGAAAGGCACACACCTGTCTATATAAGTTCCCGCAGTTAACAGTGCATGTCAGAGCATAAACCAAGCCATGCGGTCGAAGGAATCGTCTGTAGAGCTTCGAGCCAGGATTGTGTCGGCACAGATATGGGAAAGGGTACCAAAAGATTTCTGCAGCATTGAAGTTCCCAAAGCACACAGTGGCCTCCATCATTCTTAAATGGAAGAAGTTCGGAACCACCAAGACTCTTCCTAGAGCTGGCTGCCTGGCCAAACTGAGCAATCGGCGGAGAAGGGCCTTGGTCAGAGAGGTGACCAAGGACCCGATGGTCACTCTGACAGAGCTCTAAAGTTCCTCTGTGGAGATGGTTGTCCTTTTGGAAGGTTCTCCCATCCCTGCAGCACTCCACCAATCAGGCCTTTATGGTAGAGTGGCCAGACGGAGCCACTCCTCAGTAAAAAGGCACATAACAGCCCGCTTGGAGTTTTCCAAAAGGCACCTAAATACTCTCAGACCATGAGAAACAAGATTCTCTGGTCTGATGAAACCAAGATTGAACTCTTTGGCCTGAATGCCAAGCGTCACGTCTGGAGGAAACATGGTACCATCCCTACGGTGAAGTATGGTGGTGGCAGCATCATGCTGTGGGGATGTTTTTCAGCGGCAGGGACTGGGAGTCTCGTCAGGATCGAGGGAAAGATGAACGGAGCACCTAGAGATCCTTAATGAAAACCTGCCCACTACCTCAGACTGGGGGTGAAGGTTCACTTTCCAATAGGACAACAACCCTATGTCTCTAAATTTCCTTGAGTGACCCAGCCAGAGCCCGGACTTGAACCAGATAAAACATCTCTGGAGAGACCTGAAAATAGCTGTGCAGCGATGCTCCCCATCCAACCTGACAGAGCTTGAGAGGATCTGCAGAGAAGAATGGGAAGAACTCCCCAAATACAGGTGTGCCAAGCTTGTAGCGTCATTCCCAAGAAGGATCGAGGCTGTAATCACTGCCAAAGGTGCTTCAAAAAAGTACTGAATAAAGGGTCTAAATACTTATGTAAACATTATGTTTTTTTTATTTATAAATTAACAAACATTTTTAAAAGCCTGTTTTTTGCTTTGCCATTATGGGGTATTGTGTGTAGATGATAAAATGTTGTTGTTTTTAAATATTTTTTGTATTTTTAGTTGTTTTTTTAAATTCTATTTTAGAATAAGGCTGTAATGTAACAAAATGTGGAAATAGTGAAGGGGTCTGATTACTTTCCACATGCACTGTATACGGCCATACATATTTTTATATATTTTGGGGATTTGTGTGTTTTGTATTGTTAGGTATATTGCACTGTTGGAGCTAGAAACACCTGCACCTGCGATAATATCTGCTAACTATGCGTACGCCAGTGGTGGTCAGTGCCATTTAATGAAGGAGGAAGATTTTTTGTATTTACATTTTTTTGCATGGCTTATTTCTATTACAGCATATTGGATGACTGTCATTTCCCTGTAGCCATCATCAGGTTGCAACAACCAAGCCTATGAAAGGTTTACAACGTAGAGAATTTTGAGTAAAGCATGTGACACATTCAATACCTCCTTGCACACTCTTGCCTGCATCTAGCTGATCTAGGGAATAATCATTAATCCAACAACTGCAAATGTATGTGTCTATTGGACAAATGTAGGTATTTTTATCCACGTTTCAATCTCTTACGTTTAAGAAATGTTTTTCAACAGAATCGGCGGAATGAATACAGCCCTGATCACACGCAAACATAGCATACACATAAAAACAGCATGATCACTTTGCTTGTTCTGTATATATAATTACTTCTCGCAACTGTCTATGCGCTCTCCTCTCACCTTTTCCTTTGCTTGTGGACTTCAGAGCACAACACATCAGCTGTCTGTGACCAGGCGAAAAAACCTTTCCAAGCCAAACATTTATATCATGACCGCTATAGCCACTACACACAGCCTACATCGTTCTCACTTCATGGTAAACATAGCTAATAGAACCAACTCGTTAGTAAACCCGCTACGCTAGCGTCAATCATGTAGTACCGTAAGAAAGAAGTTTAGCAGTTGCCGAGGTGGGCCCTGGTGGCAATACATTAATAGCACCAAAAGCTGACCTTGACTTGGAAGCATTCCAGTATTGCTCGCTCTCTCTCCCCTCAAATTTGGAAGAAATTAATTGGTTCAATTATTGTTTTTCTCTCTCTCTTTGAGTCAACTACTCACTACATTTGTGATTAAGTCACGCGTCACTACCTCACAGGAGCGCCATTTTAACGTAAACTTGTTTTTTCTCAGTGCGTTTTTTTGGCAGAAACTGTCATGTGCCTTAATAACTTGTATGCCATCAGAAAATACGAATACAATTATTAAAATACAAGCCTAGTTGGTTTAGCCAACCTTTAGCAGCAACCTTCCCACTAGCCATGATTGGCTGAGATAATGGATGGGCTGGACATGCCGAGAGATGAGTTTGGATTGGTCTGACATGTAGCACTCTTCTGTCTATAACGTGAGCTGGTAAGTATGTGTAGGTAATCCTTCCTAACGTGGCTTTTTGAAAGATATCACATAGTATAACTGCATAAGTGTTGCTCTCCACTTTCTGTAGGACAGAGTTTTGAAATAAGTGGAATTAGAGTATGATAGCTAAGGAGATGGCGTTTGATTGCAAAAATGCAGACTGGGCCGAAAAGAGAACACAGAAGGCTCTGGATTACATCTTCAAACTAAGAGCAACCATGGCATCCGTGACAGAGAGGGAGAAGCGTCCATCCATGTATACAGGTAAGAGAGTCCAGCTAGCTACGTTTTCAAATATTACACGTTTCTAATTTTGTCATTACGTCATTTTCATTTCAAGTTAGTGTACTGTTAGCTATCTGGCTAACTAGCTAACGTTATGTGCATTATCTGGGTAGTAATATTATTCATATCTCCATTTTCATAGCTAGCTAACATTAGGCTATAACTAGCAAACATTGTACCTGGTTGGTTAGCTACCAGCAGATTCATGCAAAGTAGTAACGTTATGAGTTGTGATTATGGTTCATTGTTTAACTAGCTACATTTAAAAACAAAAAAATCTCCACTATGCAAGTAACTATTTCAATAGTATGTTTATGATGTTACTGCGACAACTGTCGATAGACATAGCCAGAGCGAATTTACCAGCTATCTACTCCGATTTTCAGAGCACTCTCGTCTGAACAAACACCTGTTGAATATGGACGGCGTCATTAAACGTTGGCAAAATAAGCATCATTAAATTGTTGCCGGCATCACAGTTGCATTCACCAATGCTCAGGATAACATAAAAACAGCCCGACCAGTTCTGCTAGGGCAAATAAAATGGTCAGAGTGAGCTGTTCTCTCATTTGTGTCTGGATGTTGCTAGCAAGCTAGCCAACGTTAGCCAAGTTAGCTTGGGTTCTTGACTGCTGTTGTTAGGTTAGAAGCCTCCTCCCTAAGTTTGTTCTATTCACTGCTTTAGCACACTCTGCCAACCCGGATGTTCTAGCTGTGTCTGAATCCTGGCTTAGGAAGACCACGAAATATTCAGACATTTTAATTCCAAACTACAACATTTTCAGACAAGATAGAACTGCCAAAGGGGGCGGTGTTGCAATCTACTGCAAAGATAGCCTGCAGAGTTCTGTCCTACTATCCAGGTCTGTACCCAAACAATTTGAACTTCTACTTTTAAAAATCCACCTCTCTAAAAACAAGTCTCTCACCGTTGCCGCCTGCTATAGACCACCCTCTGCCCCCAGCTGTGCTCTGGACACCATATGTGAACTGATTGCCCCCCATCTATCTTCAGAGCTCGTGCTGCTAGGCGACCTAAACTGGAACATGCTTAACACCCCAGCCATCCTACAATCTAAACTTGATGCCCTCAATCTCACACAAATTATCAATGAACCTACCAGGTACCTCCCCAAAGCCTTAAACACGGGCACCCTCATAGATATCATCCTAACCAACTTCCCCTCTAAATACACCTCTGCTGTCTTCAACCAAGATCTCAGCGATCACTGCCTCATTGCCTGCATCCGTAATGGGTCAGCGGTCAAACGACCTCCTCTCATCACTGTAAAACGCTCCCTGAAACACTTCAGCGAGCAGGCCTTTCTAATCGACCTGGCCGGGGTATCCTGGAAGGATATTGACCTCATCCCGTCAGTAGAGGATGCCTGGATATTTTTTAAAAATGCCTTCCTAACCATCTTAAATAAACATGCCCCATTCAAGAAATTTAGAACCAGGAACAGATATAGCCCTTGGTTCTCCCCAGACCTGACTGCCCTTAATCAACACAAAAACGTCCTATGGCGTTCTGCATTAGCATCGAACAGCCCCCGTGATATGCAGCTGTTCAGGGAAGCTAGAAACCATTATACACAGGCAGTTAGAAAAGCCAAGGCTAGCTTTTTCAAGCAGAAATTTGCTTCTTGCAACACTAACTCAAAAAAGTTCTGGGACACTGTAAAGTCCATGGAGAATAAGAACACCTCCTCCCAGCTGCCCACTGCACTGAAGATAGGAAACACTGTCACCACTGATAAATCCACCATAATTGAAAATTTCAATAAGCATTTTTCTACTGCTGGCCATGCTTTCCACCTGGCTACTCCTACCCCTGTCAACAGCACTGCACCCCCAACAGCAACTCGCCCAAGCCTTCCCCATTTCTCCTTCTCCCAAATCCATTCAGCTGATGTTCTGAAAGAGCTGCAAAATCTGGACCCCTACAAATCAGCCGGGCTAGACAATCTGGACCCTTTCTTTCTAAAATTATCTGCCGAAATTGTTGCCACCCCTATTACTAGCCTGTTCCTTTCGTGTCGTCTGAGATTCCCAAAGATTGGAAAGCAGCTGCGGTCATCCCCCTCTTCAAAGGGGGGGACACTCTTGACCCAAACTGCTACAGACCTATATCTATCCTACCATGCCTTTCTAAGGTCTTCGAAAGCCAAGTCAACAAACAGATTACCGACCATTTTGAATCTCTCCATACCTTCTCTGCTATGCAATCTGGTTTCAGAGCTGGTCATGGGTGCACCTCAGCCACGCTCAAGGTCCTAAACGATATCTTAACCGCCATCGATAAGAAACATTACTGTGCAGCCGTATTCATTGATCTGGCCAAGGCTTTCGACTCTGTCAATCACCACATCCTCATCGGCAGACTCAACAGCCTTGGTTTCTCAAATGATTGCCTCGCCTGGTTCACCAACTACTTCTCTGATAGAGTTCAGTGTGTCAAATCTGAGGGTCTGTTGTCCGGACCTCTGGCAGTCTCTATGGGGGTACCACAGGGTTCAATTCTTGGACCGACTCTCTTCTCTGTATACATCAATGAGGTCGCTCTTGCTGCTGGTGAGTCTCTGATCCACCTCTACGCAGACGACACCATTCTGTATACTTCCGGCCCTTCTTTGGACACTGTGTTAACAACCCTCCAGGCAAGCTTCAATGCCATACAACTCTCCTTCCGTGGCCTCCAATTGCTCTTAAATACAAGTAAAACTAAATGCATGCTCTTCAACCGATCACTACCTGCACCTACCCGCCTGTCCAACATCACTACTCTGGACGGCTCTGACTTAGAATACGTGGACAACTACAAATACTTAGGTGTCTGGTTAGACTGTAAACTCTCCTTCCAGACCCATATCAAACATCTCCAATCCAAAGTTAAATCTAGAATTGGCTTCCTATTTCGCAACAAAGCATCCTTCACTCATGCTGCCAAACATACCCTTGTAAAACTGACCATCCTACCAATCCTCGACTTTGGCGATGTAATTTACAAAATAGCCTCCAATACCCTACTCAACAAACTGGATGCAGTCTATCACAGTGCAATCCGTTTTGTCACCAAAGCCCCATATACTACCCACCATTGCGACCTGTACGCTCTCGTTGGCTGGCCCTCGCTTCATACTCGTCGCCAAACCCACTGGCTCCATGTCATCTACAAGACCCTGCTAGGTAAAGTCCCCCCTTATCTCAGCTCGCTGGTCACCATAGCATCTCCCACCTGTAGCACACGTTCCAGCAGGTATATCTCTCTAGTCACCCCCAAAACCAATTCTTTCTTTGGCCGTCTCTCTTTCCAGTTCTCTGCTGCCAATGACTGGAACGAACTACAAAAATCTCTGAAACTGGAAACACTTATCTCCCTCACTAGCTTTAAGCACCAACTGTCAGAGCAGCTCACAGATTACTGCACCTGTACATAGCCCACCTATAATTTAGCCCTATCAACTACCTCTTTCCCAACTGTATTTAATTTATTTATTTATTTTGCTCCTTTGCACCCCATTATTTTTATTTCTACTTTGCACATTCTTCCATTGCAAAACTACCATTCCAGTGTTTTACTTGCTATATTGTATTTACCTTGCCACCAAGGCCTTTTTTTGCCTTTACCTCCCTTCTCACCTCATTTGCTCACATTGTATATAGACTTGTTTATACTTTATTATTGACTGTATGTTTGTTTTACTCCATGTGTAACTCTGTGTTGTTGTATCTGTCGAACTGCTTTGCTTTATCTTGGCCAGGTCGCAATTGTAAATGAGAACTTGTTCTCAACTTGCCTACCTGGTTAAATAAAGGTAAAATAAATAAAATAAAAAAGAACACTCGGATCAACCCTACTTTTCGGCCACAGAGTCCAGTGTGCGCTCCGAAAGCGAAACGCTCTGGCCGTTCATAAATCTAAATCTGACAACGCTCTGAGTTTACAAACGCCAAGAGCACACTCTGACATAACAGATTAAATTGAAAGTTCACAATGTAAAAAAACACCATTTCAAATTTTGCTACATAAGATCGAATCGAGTCGGTCGGTCACATTTTATGCATTGCAGTGTTAGTTAGCTGTAGCTTATACTTTCAGTACTAGATTCATTCTCTGATGTTTTGATTGGGTGGACATGTTATTTCATGCTGCAAGAGCTCTGATAGGTTGGAGGACGTCCTCCGGAAGTTGTCATAATTACTGTGTAAGTCTATGGAAGGTGGTGAGAACTATAACTTTAATACAAAACCTAGGAGGCTCAATGTACCCAGAGGGGGACAGAAGCTAGTTGTCCACCAGCTACACCATGGTGCTACCCTATACTACCCTAGACTGCTGTTGAGGCTACTGTAGACCTTCATTGCAAAACAGTGTGTTTTAATAAATTATTTGGTGACAAATATATTTAGCATAGTTTTATCTGAAAAGGCTAACTTTTTTTGATGTTTCACTATTTTATGAAAGTCACTGGATGGTCCTCCCCTTCCTCCTCTGAGGAGCGTCTACTGGTGTACGTGACACCTTGATTCCTGACATGCAAAAAAATGTGGGACTATCTACAGTGGAGGTTTGAGTGGATTTTCCTTTAAGGTTTATACTACAGAAAGTGGTGTGATCTTTGATTATAATTATAATAATATAATAATCTTCATTAACAGTTGTATTTGATCATGATTTACTTTTGACTGGAGATGGATACCCTAGTGGCATTGTTACTACATCACATACATGAAGTAATACACAGGTAGTACAATGCATTTGGAAAGTATTCAGACCCCTTGACTTTTTCCACATTTTTGTTACGTTACAGCATTATTCAAAAATGAAAAACTTTTTTTTCTTCTTCAGTCTACACACAATACCCTATAAGGACAAAGCAATTTTTGCAAACTGAAATTATATTTACATAAGTATTAAGACCCTTTACTCAGTACTTTGTTGAAGCACCTTGGCAGCGTTTACAGCCTCAAGTCTTCATGGGTATGACGCTGCAAGCTTGGCACACCTGTATTTTAAGGGCTTTTCTATTCTTCTCTGCAGATCCTCTCAATCTCTGTCAGGTTGGATGGGGAGCATCGCTGCACAGCGATTTTCAGATCTCTCCAGAGATGTTCGCCACTCAAGGACATTCAGAGACTTGTCTCTAAGCCACTCCTGTATTGTCTTGGCTGTGTACTTAGGTTTGTTGTCCTGTTGGAAGGTGAACCTTCACACCGAGTCTGAGGTCCTGACCACTCTGGAGCAGGTTTTCACCAAGGACCTCTCTCTACTTTGCATTATTTACCTTTTCCTCAATCCTGACTAGTCTCCCAGTCCCTGCCGCTGATAAACATCCCCACAGCTTGATGCTGCCACTACCATACTTCACCGTAGGGATGGTACCAGGTTTCCTCCAGACTCTTTGGCATTCAGGCCAAAGAGTTCAACTGGGGTTTCATCAGACTAGAGGATTTTATTTCTCATGATCTGAGAGTCCTTTAGGTGCTTTTTAGCAAACTCCAAGCGGGCTGTCATGTGCCTTTTACTGAGGAGTGGCTTCTGTCTGGCCTCTCTACCATAAAGGTCTGATTGGTGGAGTGTTGCCGAGATGGTTTTCCTTCTGGAAGGTTCTCCCGTCTCCACAGAGGAACTCTAGAGCTCTTTCAGAGTGACTATCGGGTTCTTGGTCACCACCCTGACCAAGGCCCTTCTCCCCCGATTGATCAATTAGGCCTGGCAGCCAGCTGTAGGAAGTGTCTTGGTGTTTTTTTCTTTAATCCATTCTAGAATTAGGCTGTAACATAACAACGTTTTAGTACTTTCCGAATGTACTGTACATCAGAAAGAAGATTGGGAGAAATGTAGCAATAGTTCTGTAATTGGAATGCCTAAACTCACTTGAGTCCACAGCCTTGTAGCAACGACAGTCCAAAGTAGGGTTGGGAATTGCCAGGTACGATTTGATATTATCACTATACTTTGGTGCGATAATAATTGCGATTTTTTTCACCACTCCATATGCATTGTGATTCACTACTATTTTTATTATGATTCAACGGTCCAAACATAGTTCACCATATGTCTGATGCAGAGGGACAAGAGGGAGCCTTGAGAAAACAAGTTTTGATCAGTCGTGGACATAACAGTGCTGAAAACACATTGGCTCCTTTTTTAAAAAAGAAGATGGAGAAAGTTTTGGTGCTGGTACAGCCAACGAGTGCAAAAATAATATTGTGATATTGTCAAAACAATGCGATATCATCAAAAATAATATCCTGATTTGTAAATGTATCAATAATTTTTTTAATCACTAGTCCAAAGTGGCTCTGCGGTTTTGAACTCTGTAGAACGCTGAAGAAGTTCAACCTTGAAATGCTAGTTTAGTTCTAGGATAGTCATTATTAAATGGTTAAATTAATTCAGGCAAAGATGAATACCTTGACCATATTTAGTGAACTTTACAGTAGATTTGCATTCAATGATCTTGCATTATACTTTATTCAAAATGTTTATTGGCATATGATCGTATTGATAGCTAGCTTTGTATTTGTGTGTGTGTGTGTGTGTGTGTGTGTGTGTGTGTGTGTGTGTGTGTGTGTGTGTGTGTGTTTTGTGTGTGTGTGTGTAGCATAGAAAGGAAAGTGCCAAATTAAATGTAATAGTTTTGAATTGTTGACTTGTGACAATTTGATAAATGACATTTCCCACGGAAGCTGTGAACAGGGGTGGTATTAGACTTTTCTAAATGTAGATTGTTCTCAGTCAAAGGCCTCTCTTAAAGGCCATGTTTGTCATAATCAGTTTATTTTCTTGCGAATGTACTGAATCATACTTACTGAAAAAGATGGAATCATAAATGTCAACGTTAGAACTGTGTGAATCCTCTATGTTCCAAAGAGATCTCATGCTTCTCACTTTTGGTCGGATTCGAGGAAGTAGTAATTGCTTTTCAGTATCAGCTTGGTTGGGATCCAAAGCAAATGTAAATACAATCAAATGAGATTCTGATAGTGGCATGAGACACAGGAGGTGAAAAGTAATACGAAGAAATGATATCACTGGGGAGAACAAAGTGTGGTGATTAGATTTATTTCCACCAGCCTATTACTAGAGCACTGGGGGAAAACGAGGGAGCGCTGAGCTTTCTGTTTTTGCAGCAGGCCACAGGCCGTTAAGACTCCAGTCGGTCTCCATTTTTATTCATTGTGTGTCAGAAAAATAGTCTGCTTCACCACTGTCCTAGGAGAATTCTGGTATGATTTGAGCCCAATTCATTTGTGTGCAGGGAGGTCTTTTTGTGCGTATGCATTTGAATCCCGTCTGTCCTCAAATATCGAAATGCATTGCCTGTAGAAATTGAAAACTGTTACAACTATCACAATAAATTACCCTATTTTCCCCCCATGATCAAATCCACCGTCTTGTGTGCACTGGTTGGAGGGAATGGAATTGTATACTGATACGCGTGTGCCTTCAGGACTTTTTCTATACTTTGTATTCATACCCCACTGAAATGGTTCCTGTTGAAAAATGACTGCATGTGTTTAGCCTAAATTCTAAGGCTAAATATATTATCTTATTGTTCAGAGAATTGAACAGCTGTCACTGTATTCCCCTGAATGTCTAGACAACCTGCATACCCCAACCATGATCATCTCTATAAAGGGAGGTGAGGTGATTGAATTGAACACAATAAACAAGCAACGTCATCTGTTGATATTTCGATGGACCCCACAGAATTCACTTTGCACAACATGCAGGATAGGCCGACTATAGCCTAAAGATATGACCGTTGTATAACAACGTAATCATAACAGGTCTTGTTGGCAACAGCATTGTTAATGAGTTTTAGATGCACCAACAAGGTAAAAAAGAGACAGCTGAGATAGATTGAGCCATAAATATTAACATGTTTCCCATGCAATGTGTACTATATATCCCCTCTGACCCTCTTCACCCCCATCCTTCTGGTGTTTTGGTTTTAGCAGGGGGTCTGCAAAGTGCAGTAGGTCAACAAAATAAAATTACTATGCAAATACATTTCAATGTATGCATCTTCCTGCGCTCGAGTGATATTTTATTCATTTATTTGTCCTTTGTCTTATTTACTCTTATTTACTTGCACTTTGGCAGTTCTTGAATCTGCACTCGTAAGATGTTTCTGTGACATTATCTTTCTGACAGAGGAGAGGTTTGCTGCTTGTTGCCACAGAAACTAGTGTATTTCACTTTATTGTTGTCAAGATGAAGTTGATAAGGAGTAATACGGCTGTTAACTTCCAGCTGTCTAAATTAATCATCACAAATTGACACCCAGATCAGAAACAATTAGATATAATTTATTTGTCACGTTCGGACCTTTATTTCCTTTGTTTTGTCGTTATTTAGTATGGTCAGGGCCATGAGTTGGGGTGGGCAGTCTATGTTTGTTTTTCTATGATTTTGGGATTTCTATGTTTCGGCCTAGTATGGTTCTCTTTTTTTATTTTTTTATTTTACCCCTTTTTCTCCCCAGTTTCGTAGTGTCCAATTGTTGTAGTAGCTACTATCTTGTCTCATCGCTACAACTCCCATACGGGCTCGGGAGAGACGAAGGTTGAAAGTCATGCGTCCTCCGATACACAACCCAACCTAGCGCACTGCTTCTTAACACAGCGCGCATCCAACCCGGAAGCCAGCCGCACCAATGTGTCGGAGGAAACACCTGGCAACCTTGCGCACGACCCGCCACAAGAAGTCGCTGGTGTGCGATGAGACAAGGACATCCGCTAGGCCAATTGTGCGTCGCCCAACGGACCTCCCGGTCGCGGCCGGTTACGACAGAGCTTGAACCCAGGGTCTCTGATGGCACAGCTGGCGCTGCAGTACAGCGCCCTTAACCACTGCGCCACCCGGGAGGCCCCTAGTATGGATCTCAATCAGAGGCAGGTGTCATTAGTTGTCTCTGATTGAGAATCATACTTAGGTAGCCTGGGTTTCACTGTTTGTTTGTGAGTGATTGTCTATGTTAGTTGCTTGTGTCAGCACAGTTCTTATGATAGCTTCACGGTCGTTATTTGTTTTTGTTTTTGTACAGTTCACTTTTCGTGTTTTTCGTCATCTATTAAATGATGCATTCACGCTGCGCTTTGGTCCGCTTCTTACGACGATCATGACATTATTAGTTTGCTGTCAAATAGACAAAAGGTGTCCAATATTTATATATTTGATTGGAAGTTGTTGATTATAAAAATGGATTCCATGACTGCCTATAGACCTAAGCCTACATTACCTTTACCTGTATTGGGCCATCGGCGGTACTCTGGGTGGCAGATAGATGTAGGATCTTAATTTGAGCCAGTTTGCTACAGCAGGAAAATAATCATGCAGCAAAAGGAAATGTGTATTATAATTAATGGACATTTTTTGTAGTGGTTGATAGTTTTTGTAAGGGAAAGCCTTTGTTATACTCTGCACTACTGGTTTTACATTTCCTGCATGAAAGTAAAATGATCCTGTAACAGGGTAAACAAATTAAGATCCTACATATGTACAGGGAGCTTGACAGGCAGATATGATGGATGCCCCTCCATTATCAGGGTCTGCTTCTCTAGCCCAACGTCATGTGGGACACAGCCAGCGTGACATTTATTAATCTGCTGCAGATAATTCCTAATAAAACAGCAGACAGTTCCAGCTAGGCGGCCCTACGCTGAGCTGCTGCAGAGTGAGCTCTTCAGGAATGGAACCCTGCGTGTAACATGATGCATTGCCATGCCAACTCTCCCTCTAATCCTGACAGGGAACTAGTATTAACTAGAGGGCAACTGATTAATCGTGCATGGCCGATTTAATTAGGGCCGATTTCAAGTTTTCATAACATTCGGTGATCGGCATATTTGGACGGCCTATTATGGCCGATTACATTGCACTCCACGAGGAGACTGCGTGGCATGCAGACCACCTATTACGCGAGTGCAGCAAGGAGCCAAGGTAAGTTGCTAGCTAGCATTAAACTTATCTTATAAAAAACAATCAATCTTAACATAATCACAAGTTAACTACACATGGTTGATGATATTACTAGTTTAGCTAGCTTGTCCTGCGTTGCAAATAATCAATATCATCGAATCACAGTCTACTTCGCCAAACGGGTGATGATTTAACAAGCGCATTCGCGAAAAAAGCACTGTCGTTGCACCAATGTACCTAACCATAAACATCAATGACTTTCTTAAAATAAATAAATACACAAGTTTTTTTAAACCTGCATATTTAGTTCAAAGAAATACATGTTAGCAGGCAATATTAACAAGGGAATTTGTGTCATTTCTCTTGCGTTCTGTGCAAGCAGAGTCAGGGTATATGCAGCAGTTTGGGCCACCTGGCCCGTTGCGAACTGTGTGAAGACCATACCTTCCTAACAAAGACTGTAATTTATTTGCCAGAATTTTACATGATTATGACATAACATTGTAGGTTGTGCAATGTAACAGCAATATTTAGATGTATGGATGCCACCCATTCAATAAAATACGGAACGGTTCCGTATTTCACTGACAGAATAAACGTTTTGTTTTTGAAGTGATCATTTCCGGATTTGACCATATTAATGACCTAAGGCTCATATTTTTGTGTCTTTATTATAATTAAGTCTATGATTTGATATTTGATAGAGCAGTCTGACTGAGTGGTGGTAGGCAGCAGCAGGCTCGTAAGCATTCATTCAAACAACGCTTTCCTGCGTTTGCCAGCAGTTCTTAGCAATGCTTGAAGCACAGCGCTGTTTATGACTTCAGGCCTGTCAACTCCCGAAATTAGGCTGGCAATACTATAGTGCCTATAAGAACATCCAATAAGTCAAAGGTATATGAAATACAAATGGTATAGAGTGAAATAGTTGACGCGTCATAATTCCTATAATAACTACAACCTAAAACTTAACTGGGAATATTGAAGACTCATGTTAAAAGGAACCACCAGCTTTCATATGTTCTCATGTACTGAGCAAGGAACTTCAACGTTAACTTTTTTACATGGCCCATATTGCACTTTTACTTTCTTCTCCAACACTGTTTCTGCATTATTTAAACCAAATTGAACATGTTTCATTATTTATTTGAGACTAAATGTATTTTTATTGATGTATTATATTAAGTTAAAATAAAAAAAGTGTTCATTCAGTATTGTTGCTTTTTGTCATTATTACAAATATGTAAATATAAAAATCGGTATCGACTTTTTTTGGTCCTCCAATAATCGTTAAAAAATCATAATCGGTCGACCTCTAGTATTAATGCTAAAACAGTGGGGGTGTAGTATTTTTATTTGTATTTATTTTTTTGGTTTCCTTTCGCTCTTTTGCAGGTTTTACTATAGACACCGAACAAAAATGAATGCAAAATGTAAATTATTGGTCCTATGTTTCATGAGCTGAAATAAAAGATCCCCAAAATTTTACATACACACAAAAAGCGTATTTATTTAATGAGCATTTATCCTTTGCCAAGATAATCCGTCCACCTGACAGGTGGGGCAAATCAAGAAGCTGCGTAATCAATACACAGGTGCACCTTGTGCTGGGGACAATAAAAGGCCACTCTAAAATGTGCAGTTTTGCCACAACACAATGCCACAATGTCTCAAGTTTTGGAGTAGTGTGCAATTGGCATGCTGACTGCAGGAATGTCCACCGGAGCTGTTGCCAGAGAATTTTATGTTAATTTCCACCTTATCGTTTTAGAGAATTTGTCAGTAACATGCTGATCACACCACTCGCGTGCGTTCGCCTTCGCACGTATGTTGAATTTGTCCACCCACAACAGACATGATCAGGACACACAGGTTGAAATATCAAAAATAACTCTGAACTATATTCATTTGGGGACAGGTCAAAGAGCATTAAACATTTATGGCAATTTAGCTAGCTAGCTTGCTGTTTCTAGCTCATTTGTCCTGGTATATAAACATTGGGTTCTTATTTTACCAGAAATGCACAAAGTCCTCTACTCTGACAATTAATCCACAGATAAAAGGGTAAACCGAGTTATTTTATAGTAATCTCTCCTTCTTCCAGCTTCTTCTTCTTTGGACTTTATATGGAGGTTGGAAACCAGCTTTAAGGTGCATTACCACCACCAACTGCACTGGAGTGTGGAACTCAGTTAATCTTTCAATCACCCATTTGGGTATATGCTCCTTAAAACCAAAGAGGTGATGGGAGAGGCGGGACTTGCACCATGTCAAGCATCACAAATAGAACCAAGTTCTATTTTAGTGCCTGGCTACGCAGACGCACGTGAGCAGTGTGTATGCAATGATTAAATAATATGTATGTGTAAATTTATTTTGCAATGCTTACGCATGTGTCGCGGGTGTTGTAGTCAGTAGTACACAATTCCTGGAAGGTTCGCTACAGTTATTGTTATTTGTGGTCGTAAAAAATATGAGGGGGGAGAGTGTGATTAATTTTACAGTACAAGGCAAGGGTCATGTGAAACATTTTCACTTTGGGGATCGGTGTGCATTTTTTATGACGCCTTGAGTTGGACCAGCCCCCCCCGTACAAGTAAATGTCAAACTGTCCTTTACACTTAATTATATTTTAGTTGAAATTACTGTCTTATTTTTGTTATTTGACTAATTAATTATTTTGTGTAATTGTCAGAATGACAGTGGGACATTTTAGTCAACTAAATGCCCTTTCATTTTAGTCACCACATTTGTATTACCTCATTAACCTATAGTGAACATAAACCACTGACTTCCATGTACACACATACATAGCCTTGCCCTACCAACATTTTTCTACTTAACATCCTATTCTCATTCTAGCAGAAATATGACAAACATACTGTATATAAAAATGATCTGGCCATGTAAATTCCAAATTCACCCTACAGAGGTATTGCACTTATACAAAACAAACACAGATAAGCGCAGTGAGGGAGAGATTAGTCACAAGTCGAGTCCGAGTCCCAGTGCTCAAGAATCAAGCCATGTTCTCTGAGGAAAAGAGGGAGACCTCACTACGTTGTCTAGAAATGTTGAGTGAAACTACAAATTCAAAGACAGCCTACTTTTTTCACTATTAAACGTAATGCAGCAATTGTTTTTATTCTATTTCGTAAAGCAGCTTGTGTTTCTTAACCAGGCAAAGTGTAGTTATTTAGAAGGCTGCTGGCGACTGATTAGCTACAAGAAAACTAGAGTTGCCTGCGCCACATGTATAATCGGAGGCGCAATTGTGCTGCTAATATTAATTGTGCTCGTCACTGGAAAACTTTCAATTTCTCCAAAAACTCTTGTCCAGTCCACTTATTATTCCGATTTTAGTCACAGAGAACCGCGTCTCGTTTTAGTCAACTGAAATAAATTCATTTTTGTAAAAAATATTTTGTGTCTGTTTTGTCAGTTGTAATCTCGTCAATTGACACTGAAAAATAGGTGTTTGACGAATATTTTTCTCATTATTTTTGTTGACGAAATATAAGACCGCATGCTTGGTCATTTTATTACTGAAGCTGCAGATCTCAGCCATGATGTAAGATCAGATCATGGTCCAATTTGTGGACATGATGGCATGGCCAACGATGTCTTACTGTAACGCCAGTTACCTGCTTTGTTGTTACTACTGTATACTCAAACTGTCTGAGAAAATAGGTTGTAGTGAACACTACGAGTCCGAATTTGAGATTTCTGGTTCCAACCACTGTGAGACGCAGAGTAGGTGAATGGATGATCTCCACATGTGTGGTTCCCACTGTGAAGCATGGAGTAGGAAGTGTGATGGTGTGGGGGTGCTTTGCTGGTGACACTGTCTGTAATTTATTTAGAATTCAAGGCACACAGCATTCTGCAGAAATACACCATCCCATATGGTTTGCGCTTAGTGGGACTATCATTTTTTTTTCACCAGGACAATGACCCAACACACCTCCAGGCTGTGTAAGTGCTATTTGCCCAAGAAGGAGAGTGATGGAGTGCTGCATCAGATGACCTGGCCTCCACCATCACTCAATCTCAACCCAATTGAGATGGTTTGGGATGAGTTGGATGGCAGAGTGAAGGAAAAGTGTTCAGCATATGTGGGAACTCCTTCAAGCATTCCAGGTGAAGCTGTGGTGGCAGGTAGCCTAGTGGTTAGAGCGTTGGGCCAGTAATTGAAAGGTTGCTATATTGAATCCCAGAGATGACAAGGTAAAAATCTGTTGCTCTGCCCCTGAACAAGGCAGTTTACTCACTGTTCCTTAGCTGTCATTGTAAATAAGAATTCACTTATGACTTGCCTAGTTAAATAAATAAAATAAGCTGGTTGAGAGTATGCAAAGCTGTCACCAATGAAAAGGGTGGCTACTTTGAAGATATCAAATATAAAATAGATTTTGATTTGATTAATGCTTTTTTGGTTACTACTGGTTGGTTATGACTCCATATGTGTTATTTCATAGTTTTGATGTCTTCACTATTATTCTACAATGTAGAATATAGTAAAAATAAAGAAAAACTCTTGAATGAGTAGATGTGTCCAAACCTTTGACGGTATCTATTTGGGATTCTTGCGATCAGCTTGCTCGCGGCTGAATCTATACATAACCAAAAAATACAACATGCAACATTTTCAAAGATTTTACTGAGTTACAGTTCATATAAGGATAGCAGCCAATTGAAACAAATTAATTAGGCCCTGATCTATGGATTCCACATGACTAGGAATACAGATATGCATGTGTTGGTCACAGATACCTTACAAAAAAGGGTAGGGGTGTGTATCAGAAAAGCACCATTTGACACATACAGGGCGACATCTCCTTCGCAAAAACTTGATCAGGCTGTTGACTTTTTGTGCATATGGAACATTTCTGGGTTCTTTTATTTCAGCTCATGAAACATGGGACCAACACTTTACATGTTGCATTTATATTTTTGTTCAGTGAAGTTAATGATCCCTGCTGTATGCCATCATGTCATTCTCATCAGACAAAAGGTTGTGTCGACATAGTGCACTTCTTTTGACCAGAGCCTTCAGCCATATGAGCCCCTGGTCAATAGTAGTAGTACACTATGCAGTCTATAGGGTGCCAGATACAAACAAACACTGCAGCTCTCTATGATCCCTTTTATCCAATAAAGAATCAGAGGCCCATAGGTTGGAGCGTGGCTTAAATTCTAATGCCAGATTTCTGCATCTTTCTCCCTCTTGTTACTCATGCAAGGATGCATTGATGTAACTGGATGCAAAGAGATGGGGTGAGTTCCATATTGCACTCTAAACCCTATTTAGTGCACTACTTTTGACCAGGACCCATGCTGGATGCTTGACTATTTATATATATATTTAAAATTGTAAAAAGCTGACTGGTTGATTATTTATGCAATATTATGCTTTATGCTGGAATTGTAAAAATGAAATTTGACTCATAATTTCCTAATGCTTTTTATCACAGAGAGCTGAGAGCTAGATACCGGCACAATGGTGGGCTGGCTGCTTTATCGTTTGCCAGTTCAGTTTCAATTCACAGGATCCATGCTGAGAGATGGGAGAGGGTAGTACAGAGAATGGGCCAGCAGCCAAGAGAGGGCTTTTCATTAGTTGAATATTCCTCTGGAGCCCTGCTTGGTTTATGAGAGAGAGAGAACAAAACATTAAGAACACCTTCTTAATATTAAGTTGCACACCCTTTTGCCCACAGAACTGCCTCAATTTGTCAGGGCATGGATTCTAAAAGGTGTCAAGCGTTCCACGGGGATGCAGGAAACTGTTGCATGTGAAACTCAGCAGCGCTGCAGTTCTTGACACAAACTGGTGCACCTGGCACCTACTACCATACCCTGTTCAAAGGTACTTCAATCTTTTGTCTTACCCAATCACCCTCTGAATGGCACACATACACAATTGTCTCAAGGCTTAAAAATCATTCTTTAACCGGTCTCCCCCCTTCATCTACACCGATTGAAGTGGATTTAATAGGTGACATCAATAAGGGATCATAGCTTTAATCTGGATTCACCTGGTCAGTCTGTCATGGAAAGAGCAGGTGTTTGTTCTTTACACTAGGTATACATCCTCTGGTTTGTTGCACAAAGGAGAGAGGACTTCATTAAACCCTTATTACTGTAGGAGGATGGCTCCGTTTTTAGGCATGTGATCCTGGTTCTTGTAAGAATGCATACATTTAAATAGTTATGAAAGAGGAGAAAAGCACTGTAGCTGGTGAAGAGATCCACTGATGTAGTGGTAGCTAATTAGGGACCTGTCATTCTGGCAAAGATAATCGCCTATCTCATTACTCAGGCTGTGGTAGGTCCTAACTAGTAACAAGGACAACCAGCATTACCAAAATGTAAAACCAGCATTACCAAATTTGGTATTTTGTAGCTCAGTTGGTGGAGCCTGGTGTTTGTAATGCCAGTTTAGTAGGTTAGATTCCTGGGACCACCCATATGTAAAATGTATGCCACGCTTGACAGTTACTTTGGATAAAAGCGTCTGCTAAATGGCATTTATTATTATTATTAGAGCTATTAGTAAAATGTGTAGTATATTTGTTTTGGAAGATTTGCGTTCAACATCCTCGTACTTGGTACTATTCAAGATTCTGCTGAAGCTGCTTATTCACATTGGCCTTCAGATAAATAGTTTGATTGATTTTCAGTCAAATGCCTTTACATCAATTATACATATATAATATACTTATTGGGTTATTTTCTTTCCTATGAATTCCGTTGTTTTTTTTTTATCAGACTTTCTCATGCAAATTGACTGACATATGGTAATGAGCTGAGAATGATATTGAAGAAAAACTCAACTTTCCAAGGATTGTCTAATATCGAAACCAGGCTGGGAATTGAATTGTGAAGATAAACATGATGGGAGAGCTGCTCTGTGTAGGATTACCTTGTTAATGAGTTGTGTCCTGGCGACAGCGTATTTGCTCATACTCTTTGGCTTAAATGAGTCCCTAGGTTTTTATCGCTAATCCACCAACAGTTATTTTTCTAATTAAATCTATCAGCAGCAGTCTCTCTATGGCACAGCTTCACTGTCTCTGGCTCAAACATCCATAGAAGCAAAAACAAATCAATTAGGGAAAGCTCTGTTCCTTTTTAAGCCGAAAAAGTCTGTAGACCAATGGAGATGGCTGTATGTGCAGTACTGCATGATATTATTAGTCAATGTGTTTACATTTAGTATTTGTCTTTTTCTTTCTTGTTGTTTCATTTTCTTTAGAGATATATCTCACAAGACAGAGCAATGACTCCCAAATCACTGCTGGTTCTTCATGGATAAAGCCTATCAATACAGATTTATATATGCCATTTAGCAGACGCTTTTATCCAAAGCGACTTAGTTATGCATGGTTACATTTTTACAGATGAGTGGTCCTGGGAGTTGAACCCACTCTCCTGGCGTTGCAAAAGCCTTGCACTACCAACTGAGTTACAGATGACCACAGAGGTGTCACTCTCTCCATATTACATGCTGACTAGACCAGCCGCTTGCTCTAGCATTGCAAAATAAATTTATTCATGTTATTCAATAATTTTATCCAAACTGCTCGCGCTCATCAACGGGCATCTGCCTAGACAGGTGCTAAAATATGACTTGGTAATATTTTAGGCGCTTGGTGTGCAGCAAGTCCTTCCTCCCCCATCTACTCATTGGTTTTCACGAGCATACTAACCCACATGGGTGATTTGAAAGATGAACGAGGAGAGATTAATCAACTAACTAATTAAGTTTCCTCTTTTATCTGTGGATTAATTGTCGGAGTAGAGAACATTATTTTGGTATTGCTCAAAATGGGAAAAAGTTTTACAAAGATTATTATGTTTTTTTTTTATTGAACATTTATTTTACTAAGCAAGTCAGTTATGAACAAATTCCTATTTAAAATGGCAGCCTAGGAACCGTGGGTTAACTGCCTTGTTCATGGGCAGAACGACAGATTTTTACCTTGTTAGCTTGGGGATTCGATCTAGAAACCTTTACAGGCTCAACTCTCTAACCACTAGGCTACTTGCCTCCCCATCAACAACAAAAAAAGGACCTTGTACTTTTCAGGTAAAATAACAACCCAATATTTATCTCCCAGAACAAATTAGCTAGCAACAGCTAGCCAGCTAAATGTTCAGGAATGTTTCATGTGTGTTTTGACCTGTCCCCAAATTCATATGTTTGGTTCACACTAGGTTTTGGTATTTTTACGAACTGTCTGGTGGAGATAGACAAAATCAACATGCGCACCAGATGCACTCGCAGAGCCAGTTTGGTCAGCATGTTAGTAAAAAAGAATATGGTTGTTATAATATTGCTGAAAACTTCTCCTTCATCCAAATCCTTTTGGAGTGAGTGAAGGAGAGGTGCTCAAACTTTTTGCTGAATCTTTAGCTGAGTCAGAAGCATCGACGCCACCTACTGGTCTGCTTTGAGATTGCATTTCTCTAATGATTTGAGGGGAAGAGAGTATTTAACCGTATCACAGTGGTAGGCGGCAGGGAGAAGAAGAGTAATCACTTCCCAGAATCGAGCACGCTTTCTATTTAGAACAGCATTTAGAAGCGTACTCCACCATGTCCCTATTTAGAACAGCATTTAGAAGCGAGCTCCACCATGTCCCTATTTAGAACAGCATTTAGAAGCGAGCTCCACCATGTCCCTATTTAGAACAGCATTTAGAAGCGTGCTCCACCATGTCCCTATTTAGAACAGCATTTAGAAGCGTGCTCCACCATGTCCCTATTTAGAACAGCATTTAGAAGCGTGCTCCACCACCATGTCCCTATTTAGAACAGCATTTAGAAGCGTGCTCCACCACCATGTCCCTATTTAGAACAGCATTTAGAAGCGTGCTCCACCATGTCCCTATTTAGAACAGCATTTAGAAGCGAGCTCCACCACCATGTCCCTATTTAGAACAGCATTTAGAAGCGAGCTCCACCATGTCCCTATTTAGAACAGCATTTAGAAGCGTGCTCCACCATGTCCCTATTTAGAACAGCATTTAGAAGCGTGCTCCACCATGTCCCTATTTAGAACAGCATTTAGAAGCGAGCTCCACCATGTCCCTATTTAGAACAGCATTTAGAAGCGTGCTCCACCATGTCCCTATTTAGAACAGCATTTAGAAGTGTGCTCCACCATGTCCCTATTTAGAACAGCATTTAGAAGCGAGCTCCACCATGTCCCTATTTAGAAAGGCACCTCATGTGTTGATCATCTGTCGGCCATACGTTTCCACTGCTCTGTGAGTCTTCCTGATGATTTAGTTTGGCAGGCAGACGAGATGTTTCGACCCCCCCCCCACACACACACACTGTTAGTTTTTGCACCTGGCAGTCTTTTCGCTGCATCCCCATTCTAGAGACATCACTGCGAAACCTTCTAGATGCCTTGGAAGCATTACAGTGGCTGTGAGAACACAAATTAACACTCTCTCTTTCTCCCTCTCTTTCTGCTGATCTCTTCCCCTCTCCCTCCCTCTCCCTGTCTCTCTCTGCCTCTCTCTGCCTCTCTCCTTGTATGTCTTTGTCTGTCCTTTGTGATCTTGTGTGTAAGCATATTTGTGTGTGAGTGCTCTGTTTTTTTTCTTCCATAGGCAATATAAAATCATTAGATAAAAGTTGACCTTCTCTTTTATTACAGCACAAAGCTGTCTGTTTGATTCCCTTGTTATTCTTGATTTCACTTACACAGTCCTCCTGATATTAAAATACATTAGGAGGATATATATTACCAAGTCAGTATTTTATTATCTGTATGTGTGTGTTAGTAGGGGCCTTGTGTTTGTGTGTGTCAGAAACCATCACCAGTGGTTCTGGTCATGTGTGCACGTGTGACCTGACACCAACCACAGGTATGACTTGCACAAACACCGCCTCTGTCTACATAACAGCATTTCACTGTGTAAAGGATTTAACCTTACTTTTACACACACACACACACACACACGCACGCACGCACACACACCCTTTGCATGTGCCATTCACTGTACAATTCATCATATTTCAGTGTGTCAAATACTGGAGGAGGACCCAATACATTGCTGTTATCTGCCACGTCAGAACATTGTTCATCAATCAGTTTGAGCTGTGAGACCCAGGCTAGTCATTCAATCTGGCTGCGCCTCAAATGGCACCCTATTCCCTTTAAAGTGCACTAGACTCAGCTAGTCAAAAGTAGTACCCTTTATATGGAATATGGTACCATTTGGGACACTGCCTCTGCCTGCATTTCACAGCCTGTATCTGATTCTGTAGGTTTTAAATCATTCATGCATGTGAATTAATCCTAATGAAATTACAGGGGCCCATAATTACTCCAATAATTACTGATGTGGGCCCATGCTGAATGGATAGCCGCAGGTGCCTACATTATAAGATAGAGTGACATGACAAAACAAGTGAATGGCACTGTGCTTTGGGTCTAGGCTTGGGAAATATACCGCATACTGTTTTTGGGTTGGGGGCACCCCCGCCTTGTGGGGGCTGTGGAGGTGCATGCTACACCACTGCTTATAACTTATACACTGAGTATACAAAACATTAGGAACATGTTTCCATGACATACTGACCAGGTGAATCCAGGTGAACGCTATGATCCCTTATTGATGTCACCTATTAAAACCACTTCAATCAGTTTAGATGAAGGGGAGGAGACCGGTTAAAGAAGGATTTTTAAGCCTTAAGACAATTTATATATTGATTGTGATGTGTGCCATTCAGAGGGTGAATAGGCAAGACAAACTATTTAAGTGCCTTTTTAATGGGGTATGGAAGTAGGTGTGTCAAGAACTGCAACACTGCTGGGTTTTTCACGCTCAACAGTTTCCCGTGTGGATCAAGAATGTTCCTCCAGCCAACTTGACACAACTGTTGAAAGCATTGGAGTCAACATGAGCCAGCATCCCTATGGAATGCTTTTGTAACCCTTGAAGTTCATGGTGCGAAGAATTGAGGCTGTTCTGAGGGCAAAAAGGGGTGCAACTCAATATTAGGAAGTTTTGTACACTCAGTGTAAGTGTAACTGTAAGAAAGAAATCTAAAATGTGTCAAATAAATTATATCCAGCTCAGGGCTCCACCTATGCATTTGGTTTGCTAACTAAGTGGCTAGATGTCAAGAGCAAGTTTCTTGGTTACTGCAGATATATTCCAATTCCCTTGTGGATCAAGATCCCTGTTGACTAAATAGTTTTTGTGCTTTCAAAAAACAACAACAGCGCCACTTGTGTGCACTTCTGGTAATACCGTATACCCCGGAATGGTACATAAACTGTATGACCGTATGAAAATCTGGGATACCGCCCAACCCTATTTGGGTCTTCATTTGAAAAGGTTCTTGTGATTCCTAAAGCACATGGCTGTGGTAGTACAGAGGAATGATCGCAGCATGTCCCTTTTTCTTATTTCCTCTCCCATGTACAGTTGAAGTCGGAAGTTTACATACACTTAGGTTGGAGTCATTAAAAGTAGTTTTTCAACGACTACACAAATGTCTTTTTAACAAACTATAGTTTTGGCAAGTCGGTTAGGACATCTACTTTGTGCATGACACAAGTAAATTTTTCCAACAATTGTTTACAGACAGATTATTTCACTTATAATTCACTGTATCACAATTGCAGTGGGGCAGAAGTTTACATACACTAAGTTGACTGTGCCTTTAAACAGCTTGGAACATTCCAGAAAATTATGTCATGGCTTTAGAAGCTTCTGGTAGGCTAATTGATATCATTTGAGTCAATTGGAGGTCTACCTGGGGATGTATTTCAAGGCATACCTTCAATCTCAGTGCCTCTTTGCTTGACATCATGGGAAAATTAAAAGAAATCAGCCAAGACCTCAGAAAAATATTTGTAGACCTCCACAAGTCTGGTTCATCCTTGGGAATAATTTCCAAATGCCTGAAGGTACCACGTTCATCTGTACAAATAATAGTACGCAAGTAAAAACACCATGCGACCAAGCAGCCGTCATACGGCTCAGAAAGGAGACGCGTTCTGTCTCCTAGAGTTGAACGAACCTTGGTTCGAAAAGTGCAAATCAATCCCAGAACAACAGCAAAGGACCTTATGAAAATGCTGGAGGAAACAGGTACAAAATTATCTATATCCACAGTAATACGAGTCCTATATCGACATAACCTGAAAGGCCCCTCAGCAAGGAAGAAGCCACTGCTCCAAAACCACCATAAAAAAGCCAGACTATGGTTTGCCAATGCACATGGGGACAAAGATTGTACTTTTTGGAGAAATGTCCTCTGATGGTCTGATGATGAAACAAATGATGAAAACAACAATGAAACAAAAATAGAACTGTTTGGCCATAATGACCATTGTTATGTTTGGAGGAAGAAGGGGGATGCTTGCAAGCCGAAGAACACCATCCCAACCGTGAAGAACAGGGGTGGCAGCATCATGTTGTGGGGGTGCTTTGCTGCAGGAGGGACTGGTGCATTTCACAAAATAGATGGCTTCATGAGAAAGGAAATGATGTGGACATATTGAAGCAACATCTCAGCATCAGTCAAGAAGTTAAAGCTTGGTCGCAAATGGGTTTTCCAAATGGACAATGACCCTAAGCATACTTCCAAAGTTGTGGCAAAATGGCCATCACAAAGCCCTGACTGCAATCCTATAGAAAATCTGTGGGCAGAACTGAAAAAGCGTGTGCCAGCAAGGAGGCCTACAAACCTGACTCAGTTACAGCAGCTCTGTTAGCAGGAATGGGCCAAAATTCACCCAACTTATTGTGGGAAGCTTGTGGAAGGCTACCCAAAATGTTTGACCCACGTTAAACAATTTAAAGGCAATGCTACCAAATACTAATTGAGTGTATGTAAATAAATAAAAGCTGAAATAAATCATTCTCTATACTATTATTCTGACAATTTACAATCTTAAAAAAAAAAAATGTTGATCCTAACCGATCTACAACAGGGAATTTTTACTAGGATTGAATGTCAGGATATGTGAAAAACTGAATTTAAATATATTTATCTAAGGTGTATGTAAACTTCCAACTTCAACTGTACATGTTGAAGTGGGTGAAACTCAAGCTGCCTCTCTCTCTCTCACCAATTACATTTCAAAGTAGGAGTATTAATACAACTTTTAATTACAACTAATGAAAAGTAATGTTTCCAAATGCACAACACAAAGCATTTTAAAGCACTGGCATGGCATACTGCATATAGGTCTACCATAGGCCCACCAGAGACAGATTAAAGCCTTCCAAGACAGAAATGAACCCTTTAGGCTTAATTAACGTGGTCCAGATTAACATAATTTCCGACACTAGGGTGTCACTTCACTTCCTCATTGGCTCCTTTTAAATGGAACATCAAAGCTGGTGTAGCTGGGACTCATCCCCAGTCTTCTAATTTAGCATGAAGTTTGCAGACCCCACGGACCACCACCACAGAAACATGGTGAAGAGGGCTTAATGAGGATGAGGAAGTGGTACCATAGAACACAGAGGAAATGCGCCAAATGGCACCCTAATCCCTGTATAGTGCACTACGTTTGACCAGGGCCTATAGGGCTCTGGTCAAAAGTAGTGCACTATATATGGAATGGGGTGCTATTTGGGATGCAGCCAGAACACTCCAGAGTTTGACCAATCATGTGTTCCAATCTGGAAGCAGAAAAACAAGGTCATGTTCATTGTGCAATCATAACAATATTATCACTGATACAGCTATTGCTGTTGGTACCAATAGGGTTGCATATTTTGGGGAATATTCAGAGGTGGAAACCTTATGTGGGAATTAACGGGAATATATGGGAATTAACGGAAATATTTACAAATGCATATTAATAGCATTTAAATGTAGATGTTTTTTGCATTGGATATATTTACCATATCATATCATAAGTAGACATAATTGCAAATGATTAAATCCTTCCAATAGAAATTTTAAAAAACAATTTAGTTACGAATTGAACTTTAATTAAATGAGTTGACTCTTCACATGGGATGATTCACTGAACAACAAAATAAAGGGAATATTGAATTATCCCCAATGATCCATCGCATCTCCTAAAAACGTTTTCAACTGTCACGCCCTGATCTGTTTCACCTGTGCTTGTCTCCACCCCCTTCAGGTATTGCCCATCTTCCCCATTATCCCCTGGGTACTTATACCTGTGTTCTCTGTATGTTGTCAGTTTGTCTTGTTCATTCAAGTCAACCAGTGGTTTCTCAGCTCCTGCTCAGCTCAACCAGTGGTTTCTCAGTCTCTCTTTTTCTCGTCCTCTTGGTTTTGAACCTTGCCTGTCCTGACTCTGAGCCTGCCTGCCGTTCTGTGCCTTTGCCCCTACTCTGGATTACCGACCTCTGCCTGACCTGACCCTGGGCCTGCCTGCCGTCCTGTACCTTGGCCCCACTAGTCTGGTTTATCGACCCGTGCCTGCCTTGACCTGTCGTTTACCTGCCCCTATTGTTGCAACAAACGTGGTTACTTCAACACAGTCTGCACTTGGGTCTTACCTGAAACCTGATATCAACATACATCTGTAAATGATAGTCTAGAAACTAAAGCTTTGGTTGTCTTCCTCTCGGGCTTCCATGTCTTATCCCTGGACCTCCTCAATGTCCACCTCTTGAACATCAGACTCTGAGGCCTCATCTTCACTGTCACTTTCCAACCTTGTTGAGGATGGCTCGTTGTCAGGCTGAAAAAGCCTCAAATTTGCCCAGATGGCCACCAATTTATCAACCCCTGTATTGGTCAGCCTATTGCGTGCTTTGGTGTGCATGTTCTCAAACAAGAACCAGTTGCGCTCTGAGGCAGCTGAGGTTGTTGGGATTTGTAGGATGATAGAGGCAACAGGGGAAAGAACCTCCCACCAACCTCCCACCAGGTCCCTTCCACCAGTTGGTCACGACTGACATATTGCGTCTCCATCCTAAAGCCCTTGCTTGGAAGTGTACTTCACCAGACTGCCAAGAACCTTGCCCTCATCTAGGGTGGCGAGACACGGTAGTGATGACACCATAGGTCTTATTGATCTCTGCACCAGACAGGATTCTCTTGCCAGCATACTTGGGGTCCAACATGTACGCTGTGGCGTGTATGGGCTTCAGGCAGAAGTCTTTACACTTTTTGATGTATTTCAGAACTGCAGTTTCCTCTGCTTGGCGAGACAGTGAAGTGGGCAGGGCAGTACGGATTTATTCTCTTACATCTGCAAGCAGAGTCTGAACATCAGAGGATGGCATTGTCTCCCTCAATCCGTGCAATGGCTACTACTATAGGTTTCAGGCGTTTCGGGCTGCTTACCACTCTCTCCAAAAATACATAATCCAGGAGGATCCTTTTGATGGGGCTGTCCATATCGGCAGACTGTGATATGGCCATTTCTTGGAGAGACTCCTTCCCCTCCAGGAGACTGTTAAATTAATGAAAACACCACCCCAACGGGTGTTGCTGGGCAGCTTCAATGTGGTGCTCTTTTTCTTCTCTCTTTGCTTCACATACCTAACCATTTCCTTGGCTCGCTTGTAGAGTGTATCCATTGTTTTCAGTGCCATGATGTCCTTGAGGAGCAGATTCAATGCATGAGCAGCACAGCCAATGGGTGTGATGTGAGGGTAACTCCTCCACTTTAGACGAAGCAGCCTTCATCTTCGCAGCATTGTCTGTCACCAGTGCAAATACCTTCTGTGATCCAAGGTCATTGATGACTGCCTTCAGTTCATCTGCAATGTAGAGACCGGTGTGTCTGTTGTTCCTTGTGTCTGTGCTCTTGTTGAATACTGGTTGAGTGGTGGAGATGATGTAGTTAATTATTCCTTACCCACAAACATTCAACCACCCATCAGAGATGATTGCAATACAGTCTGCTTTCTCTATGATTTGCTTGGCCTTTACTTGAACTGTGTTGAACTCTGCATCCAGCAAATGAGTAGATAAAGCATGTCTGGTTGGAGGGGTGTATGCTGGGCGAAGAACATTCAGAAATGGGGCGGAAGGTAGCCTAGTGATTAGAGTGTTGGACTAGTAACCGAGAGGTTGCAAGATCAAATCCCCAAGCAGAAAAGGTAAAAATCGGTTCTTCTGCTCCTGAACAAGGCAGTTAACCCACTGTTCCTAGGCCGTCATTGAAAATAATAATTTGTTTTTAACTCACTTGCCTAGTTAAATAAAGAAAAAATAAATTTAAAAAATCTATTCCAATACACATCCCCTGTGAGCATCAGAGGTGAACCAGTTGCATACACAGCTTGAGCAAGACATCCATCAGCATTTCTCTGAGGATCATGAGTTGTTGCTATTGATAAAGGTGTGTAATTCATAATTGTCACCTCGACCAGAAGCAGAGGGACTCTTGTCAGAGGTTGTGAGCGCTGAGGGAACTTTTGCACTTGGCCAGAATATTCTGCATCTTTGTTGCGTTCTTCACATATGATTTGGCACAGTATTTGCAAATGTACACAGTTTTTCCTTGTACATTAGCTGCAGTGAAATGTCTCCACACATCAGATAGTGCTCGTGGCATTTTCCTGTAAAGATTAGGAAAAAATGTGTAAAAAAACCAACAAATACAATTCCATATACAGATAAATAGTTTAGCAGTTAGATTAAACAACTCCTTTGTAGGATACATGTTTTAAATTACATGTATGGAAACAGGTGAATTAACACTCCTCAGTTAGCAGGCTCAAGCAAGCTAAAACATAATTGGTAGCAAAAATTAACTAGCTGAAATTGTTAACAAGTTAGAAATTATTTAAGCACTTTGCTGTAGGCTACTATTTACTAGTTAACAACAAATCATGTATGTCATATAAAATATATTCACCCCACCCAGTATTGTAATCAAAACTTACCAGAAAGCATGTAGTCCTTGGCTCAGACAGTGTAGTAGTGTGGGCTCAATAGCATCTCATTAGTGTGCAACATCTTGAGAATAAGCTGTACATGTGATGGAAGAATGCACTGTGCATGCAGAGAGATGCAATTCCATTGAATTGGGGATAGATTCATCAAAATATGCCACAAGACCTAGAATTGCCTTATGTGTATCCCACAAAAAAAAGGTTCACTGTTATAAGCTAACTTTTTTGATGAATTTAAGCAAAATTCCCAGGCTTAACTTCCCATGGAAAATTTACATTAAAGTTCCCGACCCTTTGCAACCCTACAGTAGGTACCATAAATTACTGTAAAATGTTTGATCATGTAGCTTGGCTACAGTAGAAGAAATGCAAGTCAAATGGCACCCTATTCCCTATATAGTGCACTACTTTTCACCATGGCCCATTAGACTGGCAGAAGTATTGCACTTGATTATACACTAGGGCCCTCAAACTCAACTCTGGACTTCAAAGCCAGTTCCACTGCATTTTTTCATTGTTCCCCTCTAAATCAGGGACTGATTTAGACATGGGACTCCAGGTGTGTGCAATTAATCAGTCATGTAAAACAGAAAACCAGTAGACTCCGTACCTCGAAGGGTAAGTGTTGAGTACCCCTGCACTAGGGAATGGAGTGCCATTTGGGACAAATCCAAGGTCCTGTTCATTGTGCAATGATAGTCCTACTGTACTACTATTGCTATCAATAACAGCTAAATAATCCTCCTTTTAGTCTAATCCCTTTTATTAGTAAGAGCTGGCTAAGCCGATTCATGGAAATGATCACCTGGAAAAGATTTGTGTATCACCTCCTGCTGCCATGGAGGATCTCCCATTTTAATGTGCGGTGTCAAACTTGTACATCCCTCTGGTCCAGCCCCAGCAGATTGTCGACTTAAGTGCCTTTTTTGCAACTACAAAAGGACATTTTTACATAGAAAATGTGTGTGCTTGAGCACTTGTTCAAATGAAATATTCTTATCTACCCATATTGGACATGTTGTTAAATTGCAGAGATGGCAGGCAATTACTCTGTTCCTGCAGCAGGTTGCTTTGAGGTCTGCAGAAATTAGTGTACTGTAGCAGGTGAGAACTTAATCGCAGCGCACTACTGTAGTGCTGTCTCTGTGTCTAAAGCCAGTTTATACCCAACACCCCAGGACATTAATATCCCACTACCTCTGTTTATTTATTTGGTTTATTCTTTATTATATTCCTCAGGCCAGGACCTTATTGCATACCTTGGATGCGTTCCAAATGGCACCCTATTCTTATAGAGTGCACTACATTTGACCATGCCCCACACTGTTCTGATTAAAAATAAGTAATGCATTTTGCATTCAGCCCTTTTCACTCTCTCCCTAACTCCCAGTGGTTTAGAGATGTGGTTGGCTGTAGCAGCCACATTGTGGCCTTGACACTTCAACAGAAGGCAGGGCTGTTGATAAGGCAGTGATTGTCTGAGTGCTGAGCAGCACCTCTAGAGTCTAAGGTGTGTGTGGATGGACACCATTCATCTCAAGGTGAGGGAGGTGCTCTGCTGCTGCCACGTCACAACGTCAAGGTCACAGTGAGTGAATGAATGCTGAGTGATGGAGGACATGGACCTGCTATGGCTGCCATAAGTCCTGACCCTTCTGTTTAGCCTGCCACCAATCGATGGAGTCAGACATTATGTCTATGGGCCCTGGTCAAAAGTAGTACAGGGGGCCATTTGTGACTCAGTTTATTTTCAAGCGAGCTTGCAGCGGCAATATGGCTTGTTCTCTCAAGCAAGGCTGTGCTACGCCAAGGGGAACCCATTTCCATGTCCTAATTTCTCCCAACCTCCTCCTGATTGACATGGACCAGAGAAGAACCTAAGTCACCCAAGTCAGGGTCTCAACTATGGGGTAATTCTCTTGAAGTAGGTCTGCCTCAATGATGTGGCTGTGATAATTAAGCAGTTATGCTATGATTCTCATTGTTGTAAGTGTGTAGTTTTCTATCTCCATACATGTAGGTGTGGGTGTTATGAGCAGTTCTGATGAACAACATACAGCACTTTTCTAACTTTCACTTTTACTTTTTTTTTTAGATCCTCACATCATATGACTACATCGCCTTTTTGACTTAGATGCCTCCATTGTTGTGCAAATATTGTATGATTATCTCCTTGATCAAATTGCAAAGTTCTGTTAATTTCCAAGAAGGGTACTTTAGCTGCACTCCAAGCTTCTTCAGTGAAACATCAGGTTGAAGTAGATGCAAATATGCTTATCAAATGAGCTAGGCAATCTTCATTTTGTGGTTGAAAATGGACTTGAATGCTTAATTTGGTTGTTTGAAGTTTATTGATACTTTGGGCAGTATTAGTGGCATCGTACAAAAACATCTGATCTCAGCCTTCGCCGAATCTTATCTCTGTATGTTAGTCAGTCTTGCTAGGGGCTCTTTGTATGTTTTGATACTTACCAGATCTGTATAGAAAACTATCTTAATTTGATCACTCTGTTGTCACAAAAATGTTTCCCGCGCTGCAGGAAATGACAATTGGAGTGAATTCAAGGTTTCATAAAGGGCTGCTAAAGTTTGTAATTGACCATTTAAAGTTTCAGACTTGATTTGACCTAACGAAAAATGTATCAACCCCTACAAAAATGTCCATTAATTTAATCCACATAATAATGAATATTTTCCTGCTGTGAGAAGCTGGGTCAAATTAAATTGCCGCATCTGTAGCAAATGTCAGCTCTGTATCTTGACATTAAACTTTATTTCACTGAGGGACCATATACCATGTTTGGCAAGTGTGATAAATAAATGCATTCAAATTGCATATGAATCTGATCTGTATTAATTAGAAATTCTAATTTCGAATAACTTTATTACTAGATCAAGACATAGCACTGAAACAGAGTATAAAACATAATTTTCTATCTGAATATTTTAGGAGAAGAAAGCCAGACTGCTGGTGTCATGGACATGATGGATTTGTCATCTGGCTTATTTGACGAGCTAATTGAAATCTGTGCTCTGTCCTCTGCTACATTAAGTGCTGCAAATGAATGGCCACTGTCTGGAAACCTAACACATTTACCAGACACTCACTTAACTGGATGAATAGGAAGAAATTGTTCCATAAATATATATTTTTTAAAGCATATTCACAATACTGTCATGGGCTCCATTTGGGTTAATTTGATTCCAATGTGGAACCAATCTTTTACGACGCACAACAACCTAGAATCATCTTCTGTTAATAAAGAAGTAGAATGATTTCTGCTGCTGTTCCTGATGGCCACACCCAATGAATGCAGTGAATAGAAATGTCAATATGACTGTGCCCGTTAGCATTGAACTTTAGAGCCCTGAACAAAATCCATTTCCACATCTTAGCAAGGATGATTGGATAAAACAGCATGACTGAGGAAATAGATGATATTAATGAGCAATTTTGGATCATTTCAGATATTTCTTATTTTTTTCTTGAGTTAGTCTGAAGTCAATTTTAGCTCTGAAGTGGCTTTTGAGGACTTGGTTTTAGGAGCCTTTGCAAACGTATAGAACACTCCGTCGGGAAGGAAGCCTGAGGAGGGAGAGTGTATAGTAGAAACCCATTACACACGTCAGTCTCACTGTGCTGAAATCCATTATATGATCAGAGATCAGTCCAAAAGGTTACTTTTTGATGTTGAATTTGAAGCAGGCCCAGCCCAGGGTGATTGATGTTTTTAGCCTTCGGTTTCCAGGAACCTGCTTGAAATTCCCTTTTCAGGTTGATCAGTCAATACTGCTCCCAGAAACGTCCAGCTATGCTCCACATAAGGAAGGGGGTCTGGATGGGGGTTAAAAGTTGGGGGTTGGCTAAGAGCAATGCGAACTACTCCCAGCTCAGCCAGTAACCACTGGGGCTGGTTTATCAGGGCTGCATCCTAAATGGCCCCCTTTACAGTCTACTACTTTTAACCAGGGCCCATAGGGCTCTGGTGAAAAGTAATGCATTAAATGGAATAGGGTGCCATTTGAGAATCACCCAATGTTGCCTGGCTGGACTGTACTGTACTTCTGCTGCTTCTGAGAGGGATATGTCCTATCTCATTATGTATGGTCCATCAGAGGTGTTTAAGCCCCAGGCGCTCCCCACATCCTATTTGTGATACATCACACTGGGAAACGAGAAAAAACTGATTTGCATCAGAATTGATAAGCAACGGAAAAGGATCAACTGCCAATTGTGAAATGTTTGTTTCACATCCATCTATATTTACCTGAAGAGACTGCTTGTTGTGCAACAACCATTGTTGGCAGTGCAGATGTAGGATTTTAATTTGAGACAGTTTGCTACAGAAGGAAAATAATCCTGCAGCAACAGGCAATGTGAATTGTATTATTAGATGGGAAATGGAGGTAACAGAGAATTCCATCTGCATAGTTTCAGTGCATTATCATTATTACTAAATGTAGAAATTGTCACTTATTGTTTTTGGTAAAAACTCAACACCATACCTACTGTGAAGCATGGGGGTGGAAACATAATGCTTTGGGGCTGTTTTTCTGCAAAGGGACCAGGACAACTGATCCGTGTAAATGAAAGAATGAATGGGGCCATGTATCGTGAGATTTTGAGTGAAAACCTCCTTCCATCAGCAAGGGCATTGAAGATGAAACATGGCTGGGTCTTTCAGCATGACAATGATCCCAAACACACCACCTGGGCAACGAAGGAGTGGCTTCGTAAGAAGCATTTCAAGGTCCTGGAGTGGCCTAGCCAGTCTCCAGATCTCAACCCCATAGAAAATCTTTGGAGGGAGTTGAAAGTCTGTGTTGCCCAGCAACAGCCCCAAAACATCACTGCTCTAGAGGAGATCTGCATGGAGGAATGGGCCAAAATACCAGCAACAGTGTGTGAAAACCTTGTGAAGACGGAAAAGGCAATGTGTAACGGTTTGACCTCTGTCATTGCCAACAAAGGGTATATAACAAAGTATTGAGAAACTTTTGTTATTGACCAAATACTTATTTTCCACCATAATTTGCAAATAAATTCATAAAAAATCCTACAATGTGATTTTCTGGATTTTTTTTCCTCATTTTGTCTGTCACAGTTGAAGTGTACCTACAGACCTCTCTCATCTTTTTAAGTGGTAGAACTTGCACAATTGGTGGCTGACTAAATACTTTTTTGCCCCACTGTATATATATATATATACAGTTGAAGTCGGAAGTTTACATACACCTTAGCCAAATACATTTAAACTCCGTTTTTCACAATAAACAAAATTTAATCCCAGTAAAAATTCCATGTCTTATGTCAGTTAGGATCACCACTTTATTTTAAGAATGTGAAATGTCAGAATGATAATAGAGAGGATGATTTATTTATTTCATCACATTCCCAGTGGGTCAGAAGTTTACATACACTCAATTAGTATTTGATAGCATTGCCTTTAAATTGTTTAACTTTGGTCAAACATTTCGAGTAGCCTTCCACAAGCTTCCCACAATAAGTTGGGTGAATTTTGGCCCATTCCTCCTGACAGAGCTGCTGTAACTGAGTCAGGTTTGTAGGCCTCCTTGCTCGCACACTCTTTTTCAGTTCTGCCACAAATTTTCTACAGGATTGGGGTCAGGGCTTTGTGATGGCCACTCCAATACCTTGACTTTGCTGTCCTTAAGCCATTTTGCCACAACTTTGGAAGTATGCTTGGGGTCATTGTCCATTTGGAAGACCCACAGTTTTGGAGCAGTGGCTTCTTCCTTGCTGAGCGGCCTTTCAGGTTATGTCAATATAGGATTAGTTTTACTGTGGATATAGATACTTGTGTACCTGTTACCTCCAGCATCTTCACAAGGTCCTTTGCTGTTGTTCTTGGATTGATTTGCACATTTCGCAGCAAAGTACGGCCATCTCTAGGAGACAGGACGCGTCTCCCTCCTGAGCGGTGTGATGGCTGTGTGGTCCCATGGTGTTTATACTTGCATACTATTGTTTGCACAGATGAACGTGGTACCTTCAGGCGTTTGGAAATTGCTCCCAAGGATGAACCAGACTTGTGGAGGTCTACAATTTGTTTTCTGAGGTCTTGGATTATTTATTTTTATTTTCCCATGATGTCAAGCAAAGAGGCACCTAGTTTGAAGGTAGGCCTTGAATTACATCCCCAGGTATATCTTCAATTGACTCGAATTATGTCAATTAGCCTATCAGAAGCTTCTAAAGCCATTACATAATTTTCTGGAATTTTCCAAGCTGTTTAAAGGCACAGTCAACTTAGTGTATGTAAACTTATGACCCACTTGAATTGTGATACAGTGAATTATAAGTGAAATAATCTGTCTGTAAACAGTTTTATTGACTCCAAAGCCCCGCTGAAGGATTTTACATGTGCGTTGATGGATTTGTATAGTGAAGGAGTTAATTATTTTGTTTTGTTGGGGTTGATACACTTTCGTAAGGGAAAATCAAGTCTGAAATTTCAAAGTGGAAATTACAAACTTCATAGCTTTTTTTAAACCTCAAATACATCCAATACACTACAGTTTATTGTCTTGCATTGCAGGAAAGTTATCACGCAACAGAGTGATCAAATGAAGATGCTTCATCTGTAGCTGCTGTAATTTGCTCTGAGGCAATAAAGTATGTGCTTTCTGCTTGAACAGTTAGGTTGTTTCTAAAAGGAAACACTGTTTTTCATGATCATTAACATTGAAGTATCCACATCCTGAAGTGTGACTGTCAAGTGTAAAGTGCCTTTCAGGCTATAGGACTGTTTTCAGTCCTTGTCTGCGTTCCAAATGGCACCCTCTTCCCAATGGGGCCTAGTCAACAGTAGTGCACTACAGTATGTAGGGAACAGGGTGCCATCCCTGTTGTGTGCTACGGTGGCTGACTACGCCTGATTGCAGTGCAACAAACAGCCCTGGCCCCAACCAGCTCGATCCAACTAATGGCTTCACACAGCAATGGGAGAATGGAGATGCAACATGATACCTCCTATTCCCCCTCAGAAGCTGATTGCCCATGGCTAATAGTCACTAGTCTAATGAACATGCTTCATTTGTAAAATAGTATATGGACACTTGTGTATATGTTGATTTGGAAGGCACTTATGCGGATGGTATGCAATTGGGAGATTGAGGCTTATAAACAACTAAACACACAGCCTAGCCTTGCGCCATTGGGAGTTGGGCCGTGCATGTTTGTCTTGCCAGGCCTGTTAATCGTACCATGGCACAGATTGAATCTCAATTAGGTAAATCGTACACCATTGCAATGGTGAGATCAATCTTGGTGTGCCATTTCCTCACTGGAGTGTAGCCTTGCCACATGCTTTATTTAGGATGTTCATTGACTCTGTATTAACCAATGAAACATGCCTCGGCTGAGGCCCTACTTAGTAATGTTGTCACGACACCAGTATCGCGATAGTAGGAAGTAAGGAAGCAATGGAAGCAAAGCTTACCAGAGTGAGAATTATCTATTGGAATGATAATTACACACTAAATTGATTGGACTGCAACGTCTCTGTAGGCAGAGGGGGGGGAGATAGAGGCAGAACCAACATATTTTCCCTCCTATTTCCTGCAGACTTTCAAAATGAGGATCTCAAGGATTTTTTACTTTTCAATATCACAGGGCTGGGAATTGCCAGGGATCTCACGATACGATATTGTCACGATAATTCCGACGATTCTATATGTATTGTGATTCGATACTGTGATTTGATGTTCCAAACATAAATAACACTGTATGTCTCCTGCAGAGATATGAGAGCATGAGATAAATGAGCATGCTAGCAGATATCCATAGACTTCCAGTCATTGCGCTAACGCTCGTTAGCATTGGCTAATGAAACTACCTTATCTTTCCTCATACTGGACACAGAGACATAATTGTATCCACGAGCTCATCTGACTCCGGGGAAGTAATAAATGGCCTAATTTCGAAAATGCTGAAGTATCCCTTTAAAGACACATTAGATTGACTTCATAGTTTAATTCTTACATGAGGAGACTAGGTATAGGCTCATGTATATAATGTATACTGTATAAAATATAAACGCAACATGCAAACATTTCAGTTACAGTTCATTTAAGGAAATCAGTCAATTGAAATAAATTCATTAGGCCCTAATCTATGGATTTCACATGACTGGGCAGGGGCACAGACATGGGTGAGCATGGGCCTACCCACTTGTGAGCCAAAACTTGAGACATCTGTAGCATTGTGTTGTGTGACGAAACTCCACATTTTAGAGTGCACTTTTATTGTCCCCAGCACAAGGTGCACCTGTGTAATGATCATGCTGTTTAATCAGCTTCTTGATATGCCACACCTGTCAGGTGGATGGATTATCTTGGAAAGGGAGAAATGCTCACTAACAGGGATGTAAACAGATGTATGTACAACATTTGAGAGAAATAAGCTATTTGTGCATATTGAAGATTTCTGGGATATTTTATTTCAGCTCATGAAACATGGGACCAACACTTTATTTGTTGCGTTTATATTTTTGTTCAGTATATAAAGAATTCCTCGTTATTAATGAAGGTTCCAGTAGCAGCCACATTAAAGATTACGTAATATCTTAGCCCTTAATTACAACCATTAATCACTTTTGAAACAATTTGCACACAGACTGAAATAAGAAATGAAAAACCAGAGACCAGTAAGATCAGTCTTCTGCTCTCTCCACCACTTTGGTTGATTAGCATATTATAATTAGTTATGGGCAATTGGCCTCCTGGATGGTTTCATTAAAAAGCATCGCACTGGGATTTCATTAACAAGCTAATATAGTGGGCTCTGTTGGACCTGGTTTACCCTTGTGGATTTCATTTAAACTGGAACAGGAGATGATTCCCAAATCACACTCTATTCCCTTCATAGTTCACTGCTTTTAACCCTGTGCCATTTCAGATGCAGCAAAGACCATCTGCAAACAGCAAGGTGTGTCAACTAGTTTTAAATGTCTGTTTATAAATAATGTCTTGGATGCTCCCTCAAGAGCTTCAATGCAATTTCAATATGACTCAGCTAGGCCTACCGTCTTGCTATCAGTCAGACGATAGAGAGACGGGGCGAGAGAGAGAGAGGAGGTGAGAGAGGGGGCGAGAGAGAGAGAGGGGATGAGAGAGAGAGGGCGGGATCGAGAGAGAGAGAGAGAGAAAGAGGGGTGAGAGAGAGCGAGCGAGAGGGGGGGCAAGAGAGAGAGGGGCGAAAGAGAGAGAGGGGGGCGAGAGAGAAAAGGGGCAAGAAGCGAGATGCATTGTAATGCATTTATTCCATTCATTTAAGCTGTTGACTTGTCATCAAAAACCACTTAGATATACATTGCTGTTTACTCTCTGCTACGATAAACGATCCAGACATATTCACATAGAGCACATCTCCTAGCTCACCAGTTACAGTGGAAAGGTATTATAACAGCACATCAACTCAGTGAGAATGAAATAGTCACACAGCAAACTTGATCCTCACAGATGTGGCACCTTAGAAAGACAATGGAGACCATAGGAAGAACGGTACTAATTTGAAAGTAGTTGAACATAATGTCTCCCGAATCCCCTGCTGTTCTGTGTTCTGGGATGTCATTGACAGGAAAGGTTACCATCGTCCTCCTTGTCCAAGTCTGGAGAGGAGAAGGGAGGTCTCCCTGGATCTTATCAGAGTGGCACATCGAGTTGAGCAGTGTTCCGCTTCCCTGCCTATCTCGGTTTCTCCCTCTCGCTACTTTTCTCTCTCCTCTCCCTCTCCTTTTCTTTACTTCTCTCGGCTTCTCTCTCACCCTCTCTCTCTCTCGCCTGCCCTCGCTTGCTCGCCCGTCCCCTCTCTCGCACCCCTTAGTCTCCCTCGCCCCCCCTCTGTCCCCCTCTCTCTCTCGCCCCCACTCTCTCTCGCCCCCTCTCTCTCTCTCGCCCCCTCTCTCTCTTTCGCCCCCTCTCTCTCTCTCGCCCCCTCTCCCTCTCTCTCTTTCGCCCCCTCTCTCTCTCTCTCGCCCCCTCTCGCCCCCCCTCTCTCTTGCCCCCTCTCTCTCTCTCTCTCTGCCCCTCTCTCTCTCGCCCCCTCTCTCTCTCTCACCCCCTCTCTCTCTCTTGCCCCCCGCTCTCTCGCTCTCTCTCTCGCCCCTCTCTCTCTCGTCCTCTCTCTCCCTCTCTCCCGCCCTTTCTCTCGATCCCGCCCTCTCTCTCTCGCCGCCTCTCTCACTCTCTCTCGCCCGTCCCCTCTCTCTCGCCCCCTCTCTCTCTCTCTCTCTCGCCCCTCTCTCTCTCGTCCTCTCTCTCCCTCTCTCCCGCCCTTTCTCTCGATCCCGCCCACTCTCTCTCGCCGCCTCTCTCACTCTCTCTCGCCCGTCCCCTCTCTCTCGCCCCCTCCCTCTCTCTCTCTCTCTCTCGCCCCTCTCTCTCTCTCGTCCTCTCTCGCCCTCTCTCTCCCTCTCTTTCTCGCGATCCCGCCCACCCTCTCTCGCCGCCTCTCTCTTTCTTGCCCCCTCTCTCACCTCCTCTCTCTCTCTCTCTCTCTCTCACCCCCTCTCTCTTTCTCTCTCTCTCACCCCTCTGTCTCTCGTCCCCTCTCTCCCACCCTCTCTCTCTCGCCCGCCCTCTCTCGCCTGCCCTCGCTCGCCTGTCCCCTCTCTCGCCCCCTCTCTTTCCCCCTCTCTCTTGCCCCCTTTGTCTCCCTCGCCACCCTTGTCCTCGCCCCCCCTCTGTCTGCCTCTCGCTCCTTTTCCCTCTCTTCTCCCTCTCGCTCTTTTTCTTTACTTTTCTCGCCCCCTCTCTCTCTCTCTCTCACCCCTCTCTCTCGTCCTCTCTCTCCCTCTCTCTCCCTCTCTCCTGCCCTTTCTCTCGATCCCGCCCTCTCTCTCTCCCCCTATCTCTCTCTCGCCACCTCTCTCTCTCTCTCTCGCCTGTCCCCTCTCTCCCTCTCTCTCGCCCCTCTCTCTCACCCCCTCTCTTGCCCCCCCTCTCTCTCCCCCTCTATCTCTCTCACCCCTCTCTCTCTCTCGTCCTCTCTCGCCCTCTCTCTCCCTCTATCTCTCTCCCGCCCTTTCTCTCGATCCCGCCCACCCTCTCTCTCTCTCTCACCCCCCTCTCTCTCGCCCCCTCTCTCTTTCTCGCCTCACCTCCTCTCTCTCTCTCGCCCCCTCTCTCTTTCTCTCTCTCGCCCCTCTGTCTCTCGTCCCCTCTCTCTCTCGCCCTCTCTTTGTCTCTCTCCCTCTCTCGCCCCCTCTCTCTCGCCCCCTCACTCTCGCCCCCTCTCTCTCACCTCCTCTCTCTCACCCCCTCTCACTGCCGCCCATCTCTCGCCCCCCTACTCTCTCGCCCCACCCCTCTCGCCCCACTCTCTCTCATCTCTCGCCCTCACCCCCTCTGTCTCGCCCTTGCCCCCTCCCCCTCTGTCTGACCCTCACCCCCCTCTCTGTCTCGCCCCTCTCTCTCTCTCTCTCTCTCGTCCTCACTCGCCCTCTCTCTCCCTCTATCTCTCCCGCCCTTTCTCTCTCTCACCCCCCTCTCTCTCTCGCTCCTCTCTCTTTCTCGCCCCATCTCTCACCCCCCCTCTCTCTCGCCCCCTCTCTCTTTCTCGCCCCATCTCTCACCTCCTCTCTCTCTCTCTCTCTCTCTTGCCCCCTCTCTCTCTCTCGCCCCTCTGTCTCTCGTCCCCTCTCTCTCTCGCCCTCTCTTTGTCTCCCTCTCTCTCTCTCTCTCGCCCCTCTCTCTCGCCCATCTCTCGACCCCCCCCCCGCTCTCTCGCCCCACCCCTCTCGGCCTCACCCCCTCTGTCTCGCCCTCGCCCCCCCCTCCCCCTCTGTCTGACCCTCGCCCCCACCTCTCTGTCTAACACCCCCCCCCCCCCCCCCCTCTCTTTCTCTCTCTCTCGCTACGGTTCTACTGACAGCTCCCGGCTGTTTGGGAATGAGCTGGAGACATATAGGGAAAGGCATGCTGCTAGGACAAACAGAGTCTCACCACTTTCCTATAGACCTGCATAGAATGTGTACTCTACTGTATCCATAGTAGGAGCTTTTCTTTAGACGTATGAGCTTTTTCAGAAGACCTACAGTAGTGAAAAACTGACTCCTCAGTAGTTATTCTGTCTACTGTCCACTTCCTAGGTCCTTAATTTTCAACTTCCAGGATATGGCTTTCACATGTACAGTAGTGTGATCATCTCCAAAGCCCAAGCGGGGAACCCAGAGAGATGCTAATAACACGTATTAGTAGGGAGACCAGAGCGTGTTGACGGGACTTGTTAACCAGATTTGTTTCATAACAGGGATGGGTGTTTAGCTGCCAACTGAATTATTGATATGGCTCAGTAGTGACCTGCCACAGACAAGGGCACACAGTTCATTCCAACAGATCTCTGACAGCACACATACTTTAATAGGACCAATCCAGCTCAGCAGCAACAAAGTATATTTTTTTCTTCCTGAATTGTTATTTGTTCAAGGGATTTCTGTGGTGGTTTGTACGATTAGAACTGTTAGTAGCAAGCAGCAATGCCATGAAGCAGCCATCGTCACCCCTCAAATAACTGTTTTTATGGCCATCTGCCACAGAGACATCAGTTTAAAGAAAACATTGATCCCCTAACCTCCTAGTCAATTCACTTCTTACATCACAAATGTCACCAGTATTGGTGTACTGTATGGTTTAGGTCAGGGCTTCCAAAACTCTGTCCTGGACGTTTTTGTTATTGCCCTAGCACTACACAGCTGATTCAAATAACCAACTCATCAATCTTTGATTATTTCAATCAGCTGTGTAGTGCTACATACAGTACACCAATACCATAAACCATACAGTACACCAATACCATAAACCATACAGTACACCAATACCATAAACCATACAGTACACCAATACCATAAACCATACAGTACACCAATACCATAAACCATACAGTACCCCAATACCATAAACCATACAGTACACCAATACTGGTGACCGAGTTTGGGAAACCCTGGTTTAGGCTATTAGACGCTTGAATTTGTGGTCTGTGCAAATTTATGCAACTGTCTCTTCTAAAAGTCCACCTTAAGGGGAAGAGCTTCTTACAACAATTAGAAGGCTGTTTGGGGCTTTAATTATACGTTTTCATCACGGTACACGGTACACGGTACACGGAGCTCCTTACAGCAAAACCATGAACCTTGGCCCAGCTTGTGTGAGTGTATTTACCTTGAAACACAGCAACACAGCAACACAGCACCTCTGACTGGTAATCACATTATTTCTAATGAAACATCAACAGACTCTTGGAAGGATAGACTAAAGTGTTTTACACAAGTACATAGAGTTGCCAACCAAATAGAAAAAGTAGACAGCCAGGCATCCCTGGGCTGGAGTTATCTATTTTGGTGCCTTTAGTCCCTTCTAGTGTCTTGACTCCATCTGAAATGCACAGCAAAATTGAGTTTACCTCCCAGATTGGATATAAATTATGGCATTGTGTAGATACATGACTTTGCAATTTTTATTGCTGAAAATGTATGTTTAGTAGTTTTGGATCTTGTCTAGGCCTTTATCATCAGGACAAATTTCTAAGTAAGATAACATTAAACCTTAACATTTAACCTGTCTTCTCTTGAGATTAACCTCTCTGGGATATTAGGGACGGTAGCGTCCCACCTCAGCAAAAGACAGTTAAAGTGCAGGGTGCCATTTTAAAGATAAACTTGTTGTAAACTTGTTGTCCGATTTCAAAAAGGCTTTACGACGAAAGCACACCAAACAATTATGTTAGGTCAGTACCTAGTCACAGGAAAACACAGCCATTTTTCCAGCCAAAGAGAGGATTCACAAAAAGCAGAAATGGCGATAAAATGAATCACTAACCTTTGATGATCTTCATCAGATGACACTCATAGGACTTCATGTTATATCCAAATATCTCAGTTTACATTGGCGTATTACGTTTAGTAGTTCCAAAACATCCGGTGATTTTGCAGAAAGCCACATCAATTTACAGAAATACTCATAATAAATATTGCTAAAAGATACATGTGTTATGCATGGAATTTTAGATCCACTTCTCCTTAATGCAACCGCTGTGTCAGATTTCAAAAAAGCTTTACTGAAAAAGCACACCATGCAATAATCTGAGTACAGCGCTCAGACAACAAAACAAGCCATACAGATATCCGCCATGTTGCGGAGTCAACAAAGTCAGAAATAGCATCATAAATATTCACTTACCTTTGATGATCTTCATCAGAATGCACTGCCAGGAATCCCAGTTCCACAATAAATGTTTGATTTGTTCGATAAAGTCCATAATTTATGTCCAAATAGCTCCTTTTTGTTCGCGCGTTTAGTACACAATCCAAACTCAAAACCTCAACCAATTTCTACAAACTGGTGACAGCCAGTGGAAGTGGTAGGAATGGCAGGAAAGTCGATTAGAATTTTGGATTCCCCATGAAAAAGACAGTGACTTATTGAAAAGACGGTGACTTAAAAAGAAAAAAAATCAGAATGGTTTGTTCTCGGGGTTTCGCCTACAAAATAAGTTCTGTTATACTCACAGACATGATTCAAACAGTTTTAGAAACTTCAGAGTGTTTGCTATCCAATACTACTAATACTATGCATATATTAGGATCTGGAACACAGTAGGAGGCAGTTCAGTTTGGGCACGCTATTTATACAAAAGTGAAAATGCTGCCCCCTACCCCAATTAACTTATTCTGCCACTTTCTTATTGTCTCATCTTTAGGCCTATATATCACGGTGGCAAGGCATGTGAACTAACAGGTTACAGAGCAAAAAACGCAATTATCCCAACATAGGTTGTAATAGGGCTTTTTTTGCGGGGGCTTGGCTTCCCAAGTGATTTTACCCATGCACCGTTACTGCTTACCAGTAGCCTATGCAAATTAGGGAGCCAAATGAATGACTCTCTGCGGTTCGGCTACACCAACCTTTATGGATATACTGACAACCCTAACAATGGGAGTTGTTGTAACAAAGCGGCACGACGGGCTGTCTAGCTCCCGCCTATCCTTTTTTTGGATTGGTGGATACATCTCATTATTTGAATATTTGTTGTTGATGTCAACCGCCTGTATACAATGGAGAGATGCTATGCTACTAGCCTCATGCCATGAATATGCCATTAAGATGATTTCTAAATGGCAAAGGGATGGAGAATAACTTTATTCTGTCTGTTCGACACCTTTTATAAACTAGTCAACAAATGCTGCTCAGTTGTCAATTGACGCACAGTAAATAGCCTACTATGCACCACGACTCTGCATGGCTTGTTATGTAAACACGCAAAAGAAAATGAATGAATGAATGTGTCAAAGCCTAATTATTGTTAACCTTTCTGATCTCCCCATCCCGGATCCGGGTTCGTGAATACAGACTCAAGCTCATTACCATAACGCAACGTTAACTATTCATGAAAATCGCAAATGAAATGAAATAAATATGCCATCTCTCAAGCTTAGCCTTTTGTTAACAACACTGTCATCTCAGATTTTCAAAATATGCTTCTCAACCATTGCAAAACAAGCATTTGTGTAACAGTATTGATGGCTAACGTAGCATTTAGCATTAGCATTCAGCTGGCAACATTTACACAAAAAAACAGAAAAGCATTCAAAAAAATCATTTACCTTTGAAGAACTTCAGATGTTTTCAATGAGGAGACTCTCAGATAGCAAATGTTCAGTTTTTCCTGAAAGATTATTTGTTTAGGACAAATCGCTCCGTTTTCTGCGTCACGTTTAGCTATGAAAAAACCCCTGTATCCAGGATTGTGTAAATCTATCAGCAAGCTCATTAGCATAACACAACGTTAACTATTTATGAAAATCGCAAATGAAATGAAATAAATATGCCATCTCTCAAGCTTAGCCTTTTGTAAACAACACTGTCATCTCAGATTTTCAAAATATGCTTCTCAACCATAGGAAAACAATCATTTGTGTAAAAGTAGCTAGCTAGAGTTAGCATTTCGCGTTAGCATTTAGCGTTAGCATTAGCGTTAGCATCCAGCACGCAACATTAACAAAAACATAAAAGCCTTCAAATAAAATCATTTACCTTTGAAGAACTTCTGATGTTTTCAATGAGGATACTCTCAGTTAGATAGCAGATGCTCAGTTTTTCCAAAAAGATTCCTTGTGTATTAGAAATAGCTCCGTTTTATACATCACATTTGGCTACCAAAAAAAATCCATAAATTCAGTCCTCAAAACGCAAACTTTTTTCCAAATTAACTCCATAATATCGACTGAAAACATGGCAAACGTTTTTTAGAATCAAGCCTCAAGGTGTTTTTCACATATCTCTTCATTGATACATCGTTCTTGGACACATGCTTTCTCTCCTGAATCCCAGGAGAAAATGACCGCACCTGAAGATTACGCACAAATTTAGACAAAGGACACCGGGCGGACCTCTGGAAAATGTAGTCTCTTATGGCCAATCTTCCAATGATATGCCTACAAATACGTCACAATGCTGCTAAGACCTTGGGCGAACGACAGAAAGTGTAGGCTCATTCCTTGCGCAATCACAGCCATATAAGGAGAGAATGGAAAACAGAGCTTCAGAAATTCTGCTAATTCCTGGGTGATGCATCATCTTGGTTTCGCCTGTAGAATGAGTTCTGGGGCACTTACAGACAAAATCTTTGCAGATTCTGAAACTTCAGAGTGTTTTCTTTCCAAAACTGTCAAGAATATGCATAGTCGAGCATCTTTTCGTGACAAAATATCGCGCTTAAAACGGGAACGTTTTTTATCTAAAAATGAAATAGCGCCCCTAGAGCTCTAAGAGGTTAAGTCGTGGATTTCGACTCATCGTTACTACTTACGTGGTTCCTGCAAATCTCCCTCCTCCGTGTAAATAAATTTGACTGCAACCAGATCATTAGAAAACCCTTTTGCAATTATGTTAGCACAGCTGAAAACTGTAGTGCTGATTAAAGAAGCAGAACTGGCCTTCTTTAGACTAGTTGAGTATCTAGAGCATCGGCATTTGTGGGTTCGATTACAGGCTTAAAATGGCCAGAAACAAATAACTTTCTTCTGAAACTCGTCATTCCATTCTTGTTCTGAGAAATTAAGGCTATTCTATGCGAGAAATTACCAAGAAACTGAAGATCTCGTACAACACTGTGTACTACTCCCTTCACAGAACGGCGCAAACTGCCTCTAAATAGAATAGAAAGGGCAGTGGGAGGCCCCGGTGCACAACTGAGCAAGAGGACAAGTACATTATAGTGTCTAGTTTGAGAAACAGAAACCTCACAAGTCCTCAACTGGCAGCTTCATTAAATAGTACCCGCAAAACACCAGTCTCAACGTCAACAGTGAAGAGGCGACACCGGGATGCTGGTCTTCTAAGCAGAGTTGCAAAGAAAAAGCCATATCTCAGACTGGCCATTAAAAATAAAAGATGGGAAAATTAACACAGACACTGGACAGAGGAACTCTGCCTAGAATGCCAGCATCCTGGAGTCGCCTCTTCACTGTTGACGTTGAGACAGGTCATCTGATGCAGCACTCCATCACTCTCCTTGAGTCAAATATGTCTTACCCACTCTGGGGTGTGTTTTGGGTCATTGTCCTGTTGAAAGAGAAATTATAGTCCCACTAAGCGCAAACCAGTTGGGATGGCGTATCGCTGCAGAATGCTGTGGAAACCATGCTGGTTAAGTGTGCCTTGAATTCTAAATAAATCACCAACAGTGTCACCAGCAAAGCACCCCCACACCATCACATCTCCTCCATGCTTCTCGGTGGGGACCACACATGCAGAGATCATCCATTCACCTACTCTGTGTCTCACAAAAACATGGCGGTTGGAACCAAAAATCTCAAATTTGGATTCACCAGACCACCTACATTCCAGGTGACTACCTCATGAAGCTAATTGAGTAAGTGCCAAGAGTGTGCAAAGCTGTAATCAAGGCAACGGGTGGCTACTTTGAAGAATCTCAAATGTAAAAATATATTTTGATTTGTTTAACACTTTATTTGATTAATATAGGATTCCATAGGTGTTATTCCATAGTATTGATGTCTTCACTATTATTCCACAACGTAGAAAATGTAAAAAATAAAGAAAAACCGTTGAATGAGTAGGTGTGTCCAAACTTTTGACTGTGTGTGTGTGTGTGTGTGTGTGTGTGTGTGTGTGTTTGAGTGACGAGATGCACATGTCTCCGCCCTAACAATGGGAGTCATTGTCCCCAAATGTAGGAAGGTGGGTGACAAGGTCCAAAATAAGCCCAATGAAATGCATTGTGCTTATTTTGGACAGATTTTTGGCGAGAGTTAATCCTCTCGCTTCGCCTCTTCCTCTCTGATGCGTTTCTCTTTCATCGCTCGCTTTGTGACTGACAGATGGCTATAGATACACACGGCAAAGCGTGGCTTAACATGACCCCTCCACCGTGTAGGGTACTCCCATTACTCCCATGCAATAAGCCAAACTTTGGCTGTATCCTCAGCAAACTACTGACACTTTTTCTGTCCTTTCAATAAACTTTTTCAGCAGCCTTGGTGTTCTTATTAATTAAGTCGACCCCCTACTTTTTCGAACATTCTGTTAAAAATCGCGCAACATTTCAGCGTCCTGCTACTCATGCCAGGAATATAGTATATGCATATGATTAGTATGTGTGGATAGAAAACACTCTCACGTTTCTAAAACTGGTTAAATCACGGCTGTGACTATAACAGAGCGTGTGTTTCATCGAAAAGCGCAATAAAAACTGGTCACTGAAAACTGGAAAAAATATCCATGCGCCACTTGCATGTATTGTTTAAGGGACACCAAATTAAATGGGGCTGAGATTGCAATTCCTACAGCTTGATGTCGCCAGTCTTGTCAATTTCCTGGGAGTTATTTCTTGGTCAAACAAAGGAGAGAGATTCCATTCCATCCGGTCTCCGACAGGAAGTTTTGGAAGAGAGATTTCCCGAACATGATTTGAAGACGTGGAGCTATTGAATACACATCGCCCCATGTTCAATTTGATAGATTATTAACGTTTACTAGTACCTAAAGTTGGATTACAAAAGTATTTCGAAGTGTTTTGTGAAAGTTTATCATCGACTTTTTTAATTTTAAAAAATGACGCTGCGTTTCTAAACTGTGTTTTTTTCTGAATCACACAGTTTCCATAGATGGATATTTTGGGTATATATGGACCGATTTAATCGAAAAAAAGACCCAATAGTGATGTTTATGGGGCATATAGGAGTGCCAACAAAGAAGCTCGTCAAAGGTAATGAATGTTTTTTATATTTTATTTCTGCTATTTGTGTAGCGCCGGCTACGCTAATTCTTTTGTTTACGTCGCCTTCAGGTATTTTGGGGTGTTGCATGCTATCAGATAATGTGCATGTGCATGTGTGTTTTAATGAACGTTTGAGTTTTAACGAGTACATTTAGCATTTAGCGTAGCGCATTTGCATTTCCAGGTGTCTAGATGGGACGCTTGCGTGTCGGGTCGACGCAACATACTTGGCTGTCACAACAACAAATGATTTGCATGATACCTATTCGTCGACTCTTATTCGGACACCCTAATTCGTTACCCGACCTGCTAACACTGACAGTAAAGCTGTCACAATATAGTTACGTCATTATTTGTCTGGCTAGTGCGAGATGTTAATTTGAAACTCTAAGGGCAGTATTTCATTTTTGGATGAAAAACGTTCCCGTTTTAAACAAGATATTTTGTCACGAAAAGATGCTCGACTATGCATATAATTGACGGCTTTGGAAAGAAGACACTCTGACGTTTCCAAAACTGCAAAGATATTATCTGTGAGTGCCACAGAACTGATGCTACAGGCGAAACCAAGATGAAACTTCAAACAGGAAGTGAGCAAAATTTTTGAGGCGCTGTTTTCCATTGTCTCCTTATATGGCTGTGAATGCGCAAGGAATGAGCCTACACTTTCTGTCGTTTCCCCAAGGTGTTTGCAGCATTGTGACGAATTTGTAGGCATATCATTGGAAGATTGACCATAAGAGACCACATTTACCAGGTGTCCGCCTGGTGTCCTGCGTCGAAATTGGTGCGTAATCTCCAGGTGCAAGTATTCTTACACTCAAGTATCCTTAAGGAGCAAAATAAATAAATACAGTATGGGAATGAGGAAGATAAATGGGCTGTATACAGATGGGCTATGAACAGGTGCAGTGATCTGTGAGCTGCTCTGACAGCTGGTTCTTAATTAAAGCTAGTGAGGGGGATGGGAATCTCCAGCTTCAGTGATTTTTGCAGTTCATTCCAGTCAGTGGCAGCAGAGAACTGGAAGGAAAGGCGACCAAAGAAGGAATTGGCTTTGGGGGTGACCAGTGAGATATACATGATACCTGCTGGAGCGCGTGCTACGAGTGGGTGCTGCTATGGTGACCAGCGAGCTGAGATAGGGCGGGGCTTTACCTAGCAGAGACTTGTAGATAACCTGTAGCCAGTGGGTTTGTCGATGAGTATGAAGAGAGGGCCAGCCAACGAGAGCATACAGGTCGCAGTGGTGGGTAGTATATGGGGCTTTGGTGACAAAACGGATGGCACTGTGATAGACTGCATCCAGTTTGCTGAGTAGAGTGTTGGAGGCTATTTTATAGATGACATCGCCGAAGTCAAGGATCGGTAGGATGGTCAGTTTTACGAGGGTATGTTTGGCAGCATGAGTGAAGGATGCTTTGTTGCCGATTCTAGATTTAATTGAGATGTGAGTCTGGAAGGAGAGTTTACAGTCTATCCAGACACCTAGGTATTTGTAGTTATCCACGTATTCTAAGTCAGAGCCGTCCAGAGTAGTGATGCTGGATGGGCTGGCAGGTGCGGGCAATGATCGGTTGAATAGCATGCATTTAGTTTTATTTGCGTTTAAAAGCAGTTGGAGGCCACGGAAGGAGAGTTGTATGGCATTGAAGCTCGTCTGGTGGTTAGTTAACACAGTGTCCAAAGAAGGGCTAGAAGTATACAGAATGGTATTGTCTGCGTAGAGGTGGATTAGAGAATCACCAGCAGCAAGAGCGACATCATTGATGTATACAGAGAAGAGAGTCGGCCCGAGAATTGAACTCTGTGGCACCCCCGTAGAGACTGCCAGAGGTCCGGACAACAGGCCCTCCGATTTGACACACTGAGCTCTATCAGAGAAGTAGTTGGTGAACCAGGCGAGGCAATCATTTGAGAAACCAAGGCTGTTGAGTATGCCAATAAAAATGTGGTGATTGACAGAGTCGAAAGCCTTGGCCAGGTCTATGAATACAGCTGCACAGTAATGTCTCTTATCGATGGTGGTTATGATATCTTTAAGGACCTTGAGCTTGGCTGAGGTGCACCCATGACCAGCTCGGAAACCAGATTGCATAGCGGAGAAGGTACGATGTGAATCAAAATGGTCAGTATTCTGTTTGTTAACTTGGCTTTCGAAGACCTTAGAGATGCAGGGTAGGATAGATATAGGTCTGTAGCAGTTTGGGTCTAGAGTGTCTCCCCCTTTGAAGAGGGGGAGACCATACTTTTACTCAAGTATGACAATTGGGTACTTTTTCCACCACTGCAAAATGGTATGCAACAGCGTACTGGCATCTTAAAAGCAGGGTTAGCTAGCTAGTTAAGAATTCAGTTGGAATCGTCACTTTGGCTGATAATCATGACATACATTCCATAAGACAGTCAATCTATTCATGTTTACATTTTTACGTTTAGAATTAGTGTTTTTAGATATGATGTAGTTGATTTTTTAGACAACATGGAAGTATGTTAAAAACAACCTACCAAGCATAACCAAAATGTTTATAGAATTATAAAAAATCATAAAACAGCCATTGTCAGGTTGAGTAAATTAAGCAATTTAACATAGGAGTAACGGGAGTACCCTACGGTTTTACCCTGTTCGGGGGTGTGGTCACGTTAAGCCCTGCCTCGCCGTGTGTATCTATCCTATCAGTAGATCGCTAGAAGATGCATATTGTTCAATCTAGCAGGAGATGGCTCAACAGACTAGCGAGTTGAAACATTTTAAATTAAAAGTCGCCTAGTTAATATGAAGTGGTAAATGTAGGCTGAGCAGTTGATCTATACGCTTACTTAATAACAGACTTAAACATTTCACAAAATCTGAGCGTGAATATACTGTTTATACCTGTATATTTTGTATTTATACAGGTAAATCAATTTAGAACATATTCTTATTTACAATGATGACCTGTCGAAAGGCTGTGTAGCTTTGCCTGACATGATGAAGCATGGGAAATGGCAGAGTGGGACTGTCCAATGTTCAAGTAGAAGGCATATGTTACATAAAGCTCTGCATGGTCATTCATAACAGGAATGGTTGAACGTAAAACAAAAGCGGGTGCTGTGCTCCACATAATGAAAGTCATGAATAAAATCCATACTCACTGTGTTGTATTGCAAATAAAAAAGAAAGTACATGGTATATGGTTATTTTATAACCAGATCTCTGAGGTATTGATCTTCAGTAGCCTAAAGCAGTGGCATTAAAGAGTGTTTGCTGGGTGTGAGCCCATTTTCTCAATGTTAGTTTAAGGCAATGGTGGAGATTCATCATTATATAAGCAACCCCCGTTTAAAAAATTCACTGAAACATGTGTGTAGTGCTCTGCTTGTCTAAAATAGCGGACACATTTTCCACTCTTTCTACTTACCCCAATATGTTTGTGCCATGACACCGTATACGTTATTAAATTACAAGTTCTCATTATTCTTTAATAATTATTTTACCTTTTTAATATATTTTGATTATAACGGTTAACAAGTCCTCATTTATAACAAGTCCTCATTTATAACAAGTCCTCATTTATAACTTGTCCTCATTTATAACAAGTCCTCATTTTATAACACGTCCTCATTTATAACACGTCCTCATTTTATAACACGTCCTCATTTATAACACGTCCTCATTTATAACAAGTCCTCATTTATAACACGTCCTCATTTATAACAAGTCCTCATTTATAACTTGTCCTCATTTATAACACGTCCTCATTTATAACTTGTCCTCATTTATAACTTGTCCTCATTTATAACACGTCCTCATTTATAACACGTCCTCATTTATAACACGTCCTCATTTATAACACGTCCTCATTTATAACACGTCCTCATTTTATAACACGTCCTCATTTATAACACGTCCTCATTTACAACACGTCCTCATTTTATAACAAGTCCTCATTTTATAACAAGTCCTCATTCATTCAATACTTTGAGTTATGTCAACCTTTGTATTTTACTTAGGAATTCTCCTTAGTTAGGAATTTTCCTTCATAACAAGAGGCTCATCTGTTTTTTAAGAACAGTTTCGATTTCTTAGACCTCCTAAGCTGATTCAAACTGGGCAAGCTTGCAGTCGAAACATGCACCTCATTTATTTTTTATTTATTTAACCAGGTAGGCTAGTTGAGAACAAGTTCTCATTTACAATTGCGACCTGGCCAAGATAAAGCAAAGTAGTTCGACACATACAACAACACAGAGTTACACATGGAGTAAAACAAACATACAGTCAATAATACAATAGAAAAATAAGTCTATATACAATGTGAGCAAATGAGGTGAGATAGGGGAGGTAAAGGCAAAAAAAGGCCATGGTGGCAAAGTAAATACAATATAGCAAGTAAAACACTGGAATGGTAGATTTGCAGTGGAAGAATATGCAAAGTAGAAATATAAATAATGGGATGCAATGGAGCAAAATAAATAAATAAATAAATACAGAAGGGGAAGAGGTAGTTGTTTGGGCTAAATTATAGACGGGCTATGTACAGGTGCAGTAATCTGTGAGCTGCTCTGACAGCTGGTGCTTAAAGCTAGTGAGGGAGATAAGTGTTTCCAGTTTCAGAGATTTTTGAAGTTCGTTCCAGTCATTGGCAGCAGAAAACTGGAAGGAGAAGCGGCCAAAGGAGGAATTTGTTGGAGGCCACGGAAGGAGAGTTGTATGGTATTGAAGCTTGTCTGGAGGGTTGTTAACACAGTGTCCAAAGAAGAGCCAGAAGTATACATAATGGTGTCATCTGCGTAGAGGTGGATCAGAGACTCACCAGCAGCAAGAGCAACATCATTGATGTATACAGAGAAGAGTCGGCCCAAGAATTGAACCCTGTGGCACCCCTATAGAGACGGCCAGGCCCGGACAATAGGCCCTCTGATTTGACACACTGAACTCTATCAGAGAAGTAGTTGGTGAACCTGGCTAGGCAATCATTTGAGAAACCAAAGCTATCGAGTCTGCCGATGAGGATGTGGTGATTGACAGAGTCGACAGCCTTGGCCAGGTCAATGAATACGGCTGCACAGTATTGTTTCTTATCGATGGCGGTTAAGATATCGTTTAGGACCTTGAGCGTGGCTGAGGTGCACCAATGACCAGCTCTGAAACCAGATTGCATAGCGGAGAAGGTGCGGTGGGATTCGAAATGGTCGGTAATCTGTTTGTAGACTTGGATTTCGAAGACCTTATAAAGGCAGGGTAGGATAGATATAGGTCTGTAGCAGTTTGGGTCTAGAGTGTCCCCCCCTTTGAAGAGGGGGATGACCGCAGCTGCTTTCACCTGCCTCTTCCTAGGATGAATAATAATCGTTTCCCAAAATGAAGTGCCTACATTACGCATATTATTTGTTAGTTGTGGACATTAAGATATGTAGGATGTTTTTATATATACAATATCAGTGAAAAGTTTGGACGCCTACTCAGTCAAGTGTTTCTTTATTTTTACTATTTTCTACATTGTAGAATAATAGTGAGACATCAAAAATATGAAATAACACACATGGAATCATGTAGGAACCAAAAGAGTGTTAAACAAATCCAAATATATTTTGATTTGTCTTCACTATTGTTCTACAATGTAGAAAATAGTACAAATAAAGAAAAACCCTGGAATGAGTAGGTGTGTCCAAACCTTTTACTGGCTCTGTATATATTTAAAATATATGGGTGATTGGAAATGATGCAGACAATTACATTGATAGAAGCCACAGTATATTTGCAATATTAAAGCTGATCCACCCCCCAAAAATAAAATAATTTCTTGCTTTTGGGAGATTTGGCTAGTGAAGTTGCTCAGAGAGGTAAATCTTAACACCCTTTTGTTTTAACTTCCAAGTTCCCCCATTTCTTCAAGAATGGTCATGTTTGCAGCGCTTGTAAGGTGTGTTCATTTTTAAGCAGCTTGGTCAGAGTTAGTCCAGCTGTGGCTTTTTATATGGTGTGAAATGTTCAGAGAGATACAGAAATGAATATGATCATGATCTACATTATCTCTCTATCTGCAACAATGCAACATTGTTTACCCATCCCTTCCTCCCAAACACTCAGAATTTCAAATATCAGACAGCATGTGAATGTTTACTTTAAAAGATGAGTGTATTATTATTAACATAAAGATCGACATTGTTCTGCATAATTTCCAGTGTATGTTGTGTGTAGCTGTAGCAAAATCCACAGCACGAACACCTTGAACGACTGCTGATCAACGGAGCAGTTGGGTGCAGTAGAGCAGAGCTGCAGTAAATGTGTAGCTGTGTAGCCTATGTGATTTCCAAAAAGCTCAGGGGCACATTTCTATGGTGTGATGCAGGCGGCTTCAGTGATCCGTGGACTATTTGCAGTGAATGACCAGATGTTCGGACGTCAGAGGCCATAAATAACTAATGAGGCTGAGAATCGGCTGCCTCTCACGTTCGGAAAAATAAAATGTATGTTTTTCTGCAAGATTATTATTGTTTGTGATTTTCCTTTAAGGGCACAAGGCGAGACCCAAATGCAGACACAGGAGGCAGATGGTTGAGCTCTGATATGTATTACACCGAAAGGGGTAGGCAAAAGGCAGTTCAAGAGGACAGGCGAGAGTTCATAAACCAGGTCAGTGTCCAAACAGTACAAGGGGATAGGCAGGCTCGAGGTCAGAACAGGCAGAGTGGTCAGGCAGGTGGATTCAGCGTCAGGACAGGCAAGGGTCAAAACCAGGAGTTTTTTTTAAAGAAAAAACAGAGACTGGGAAAAATAGGAGCTAGAAGAAACGCTGGTTTACTTGGCAAAACAAGATGAACTGGCACAGAGAGACAGGAAACATAGGGATAAATACCCTGGGGACTAATGGGGAAAACAGGAGACACCTGGAGGTGTCAATCACCAAGACAGGTGAAATAGATCAGGGCGTGACAGTTCCTGTCTTGCTGAATGTCAATAGCCTTCAACTCGGACTTACATGTTTCATTTCTGAGAAATCTGTTTGATTTGTTAACTTGACGCTACCCATCCCTGTCACGGGATCATTTTCGTCAGCAACCGCTGAATAGCATACATAGCGCAACAGTCAAATAATATTACAAAAAAATATTCATATTCATGAAATCACAAGTGCAATATTGGAAAACACAGTTTAGCCTTTTGTTAATCCACCTGTCGTCTCAGATTTTGAAATGATGCTTTACAGCGAAAGCAATCCAAGCAGTTGTTAGTTTATCGATAGCCTAGCATAGCATTATGTATACTAAGCATCAGGAAGCTTGGTCACGAAAATCAGAAAAGCAATCAAATGAACCATTTACCTTTGATGATCTTCGGATGTTTTCACTCACGAGACTCCCATTTACACAATAAATGTTCCTTTTGTTCCATAGAGATTATTTTTATACCCAAAATACCGACATTTGTTTGTCGCGTTATGTTCAGAAATCCACAGGAAAGAGCGGTCACGACAACGCAAACGGAAATTCCAAATAGTCTTCATAATGTCCACAGAAATATGTCAAACGTTTTTTATAATCATTCCTCAGGTAGTTTTAAAATATATATTCGATAATATGTCAAAAGAGTGTTTAGGTTTTTCAATAACAGTGGGAGGAACAATGGAGGCTTTACTCTGTAGCGCAAAAACTCACTCTGAGAGCCCCCACCTATCCACTTACGCAATGTGATCTTTCACACTAATTTTTCAAAATAAAAGCCTGAAACTATGTCTAAAGACTGTTGACACCTTAGGGAAGCCAGAGAAAAAGGAATCTGGTTGATATCCCTTTAAATGGAGGATAGACATGCATAGGAACAGAAGGGTTTCAAAATAAGAGGCACTTCCTGATTGGATTTTCCTCAGGGTTTCGGCTGCAATATCAGTTTTGGAAACTTTAGAGTGTTTTCTATCCTAATCTGTCAATTACAGTGGGGCAAAAAAGTATTTAGTCAGCCACCAATTGTGCAAGTTCTCCCACTTAAAAAGATGAGAGAGGCCTGTAATTTTCATCATAGGTACACTTCAACTATGACAGACAAAATTAGAAACAAAATCCAGAAAATCACATTGTAGGATTTGTAATGAATTTATTTGCAAATTATGGTGGAAAATAAGTATTTGGTCAATATCAAAAGTCATTGCCTTTGTTGGCAATGACAGAGGTCAAATGTTTTCTGTAAGTCTTCACAAGGTTTTCACACACTGTTGCTGGTATTTTGGCCCATTCCTCCATGCAGATCTCCTCTAGAGCAGTGATGTTTTGGGGCTGAAAGACCCAGCCACGTTTCATCTTCAATGCCCTTGCTGATGGAAGGAGGTTTTCACTCAAAATCTCACGATACATGGCCCCATTCATTATTTCCTTTACACAGATCAGTCGTCCTGTTCCCTTTGCAGAAAAACAGCCCCAAAGCATGATGTTTCCACCCCCATGCTTCACAGTAGGTATGGTGTTCTCTGGATGCAACTCAGCATTCTTTGTCCTCCAAACACGACGAGTTGAGATTTTACCAAAAAGTTATATTTTGATTTCATCTGACCATATGACATTCTCCAAATCTTCTTCTGGATCATCCAAATGCTCTCTGGCAAACTTCAGATGGGCCTGGACATGTACTGGCTTAAGCAGGGGGACACGTCTGGCACTGCAGGATTTGAGTCCCTGGCGGTGTAGTGTGTTACTGATGGTAGGCTTTGTTACTTTTGTCCCAGCTCTCTGCAGATCATTCACTAGGTCCCCCGGTGTGGTTCTGGGATTTTTGCTCACCGGTCTTGTGATCATTTTGACCCCACGGGGTGAGATCTTGCGTGGAGCCCCAGATCGAGGGAGATTATCAGTGGTCTTGTATGTCTTCCATTTCCTAATAATTGCTCCCACAGTTGATTTCTTCAAACCAAGCTGCTTACCTATTGCAGATTCAGTCTTCCCAGCCTGGTGCAGGTCTACAATTTTGTTTCTGGTGTCCTTTGACAGCTCTTTGGTCTTGGCCATATTGGAGTTTGGAGTGTGACTGTTTGAGGTTGTGGACAGGTGTCTTTTATACTGATAACAAGTTCCGACAGGTGCCATTAAGGTTAAAAAAAGTAGTATAGCTGGAGAAATGGCATACAGCAGGAACATTTGTATTTGTATTTAGGATCCCCATTAGCAGCAGCTACTCTTCCTGGAGTCCAGGAAGGCTGATACATAAAATGCTTCAGATTCTATATTTGTTTTACCATAATATTAGGATGAGCAGAAAAAACCTGGCATTGTGTTCTAATGTTAAGTGGGTATTGTTGTATCTTTACTATGGATTAAGTGATATATGATATGCTATTTTATCAAATCAATTCTCTGTAATTAATATTACCTGATTAAACTAATCATGTAAATGTAATTAACTAGGAAGTCGGGGCACCATGGAATAATGTTTATAGAGCTGTTGTCTTCCGAATAAACTCTTAAAGACCTGGTTATCTTTTATATCAATAGCAGTCAATTATTAATCGTCACCTTATTCAGTCTCATCTGAACGTTGTAAAATTATTGGTTATCTTCACGAACCCTGGCTAACAAGTTGAATCAGCAATACAACATTTACTAAATACCTAAATAATCACACATATTTACATATTCACAGGATGGATCATACATTGATTACTAATTATGTCATAAAAGAAAACATCCCTAGCGGACAAAACCGATATGACGGCTGGTTACACAAAGAAAGGGGGTTGGGTTTTGATGAAGGTGCGGGAAGACTGAGGAACAAAAGGATTGGGTCTCTATCGGACCTTATGAAGCTATGCTATTGTAAATACAGAATCTTATTCATTCTAAATAACCGTCCATTCGGAAAAGGAAAAGGCAAGAAATATATTTACTCTAAGCTGCGCTTCGATAGATTGGTCAAAGATGGAATGCTGGGTTGCCCAGCCGAGAGCTCCCTTGTCGTTTGAATAATATTTCTGGGTGGATACGCTGTAGCCTGTCGTCTTGGTTCATCATTTCCAACCAATGGGTATTCACATGGGCGTGGCCACTGATTGAGCATATTTTAATTATGAAAACAATTCTATCGTTTTAAAAACTAAAATTAAATTTAATCTTTTCACAAATAGTTTCATATTTAAAAATGTTAATTGCACAACAATTCCATGTGAATCTGATAACTAGAATATGTAGACTTTCCAAGATACAGTTTATGTCGTCCTATCATTTATTTTACCTTTATTAAACTAGGCAAGTCAGTTAAGAACAAATTCTTATTTTCAATTACGTCCTAGGAGCAGTGGGTTAACTGCCTTGTTCAGGGGCAGAACAACCAATTTTTTTCCTTCTCAGCTTGGGGATTCGATCTTGAAACCTATCGGTTACTAGTCCAACGCTCTAACCACTTGGCTACCTGCCGCCCCATCATCAGTAATAATGTCTCAGACGACAACTGATCTGACATCATATTCTTTAAGTCCCAATGGACACTTTCAACTGGTTGGATTACATAAAGATTGTCCTATTTCCCCAACTTGTTGATGTTACCATACTCTCTCTATGTTAACAAAGGGCTTTCCAAGACTCCATTCTGTAGAGTAGAGAGAGAAAAGGGGGAAAGGTATTCATGAGGGTCATAAACCTCGTCATGACAGTATGCTGCTGCTGAATAGGCTTAGTGGCTCTCTGTTCAGGGAATGGGTCTGTTTTGATTTTAAAAAAATACTATTTTAGCCCTTGGGGTTGGAGTAGAGGATGAAAAACACAGTAGACCTTGTTGCGTTATAACTGGGAGAGATGCAGGATCTGAGAAATGCTGCGCCGGGATTTTAATGGAGGAAATCAAAAGGAAAACACAGGGTGACATGAAGGAAAACAATGCAGGATTACTTGTGGTTACTTTAATATATTTTCTACTTTGTCCGTTGAGTTAACACCTGGACGTCAAAGACGTGTGAACCCTGTTCCCTATATAGTGTACTAGTCTTGATCAGGTCCCATAGCGCTCTGGTCAAACGTACTGCACTATGTACAGTAGAGGATAGGGTATAATTTGGGACACATCCAGTATGTTTGGAGTATCCCTGCTGTACATGGCCTGATCCGGTGGATATCATTCACATGAAGCACAAACACTGTGTATGAGGTTATTGTTCTAAAGTGATGATGTGATTTGAAGGAGGTAACATGATTTGTTATTCATCTGTGTGGGTACGTGATCATCATTAAATCAAAATCTAATTTGATTTAATAGAGGGCAAATGTTAGCAGCAATGTCAGTCCCTTATTAAACCATGAGATAGGGCCATCGTTCTCCACACGCACACTTCTGTGTGGACAAAGAGAGAGAGAGATCTGGAGCAGGTTGACGTTTATTGGGATTTATTGGGAGTCTTTTCTTTGAGGCAGAACTGAGCAATTTCTGCTAGATGGGCCAGATGCCAGTAAAAATTCATGAAACATTTGCTTTTTGTTTTTAATTTAAGGTTATGCATTAAGGTTAGCAGTGTGGTTGGGGTTAGGTTTAAAATAAGATGTTATGACTTTGTGGCTGTCAGCTAGTGACCACTCTGCAGAGCTGCCTCCAGAACAAGATTCATGACAGAAAATGCTAACCTGCAGATGTGGAGTGTAAAGGCCAAAGAGGAGAATTCAGAGCTATGGATCACACAACCTTGTGTCCAAGGGTTCTTCCACCCAGGCATAATCCTCAACTGGGTCCCTAATGGCACCCTGTTCCCTATATACTGTAGTGCACTACTTTTTGCCAGGGCCCAAATGAGAATAGGGTGCCATTTGGGACTCATGCCTAAACCTCTCTCTCACTGCCCAGCCTGCCCCAGGCCATCTTTCTCTCTGATGGCCATCCAGTTCTCCTCTGCGGCATGCCTGCTCTCCCTCTCCCTCCCTGGAGACCAGGGACAGGCCAAGTAAGAGTGGGCAATGAAATGTTATTTTTTCTACTAAGATTACACTAGCCGTCCTTCACTTCAGCCTTGGCTGTGTCACAAATGACACCCTATTCCCTATTTAGCATACTATATAGGGAATTGGGTGCCATTTGGGACACAGGCCTTATATCTCTGTAGTGCTGTCTCCCCTGACAGTAATTTAGATGATGCGTGTAAAATATTCCCCCTCAAACGGGCCCAGCCAAGCAGGAGTAACATGCTGACTTATTCTGCATAGTCAGTACAGCTGTTGAGAGACGGGGGGGCTATTGCTCATGATTTACCCTACTTGTTGCCAGGAAACCCTCTGATGACAAAAAATTGGCTCAATTAAGGGGGAAAAAAGCTCTGGAGATTAGGCTGAATGTCCTCTTTTTCTGTGTCATTCCCAATATATACGTTTATCTTAACGCTTCGCTCCTTTCCTCTGATGCTGCGCGGTTCCTGTCTCCTGTGCTTCCTGTGTGGTGTTTACGAGTTAAACTATTCCAGGTGTCTTTATTATGCTTGCTCTAATCCCTTCTTTTATGAAACTGTTTACAGTTTGTGTCAGTGCCAGCGTAATTTACATGACTTATACTTATGTAGCCCACACAACATGTTATCCTTACATTTGCTGACGTTGGGCTACAAACTGACTATAAGAGACTTCTGACTTGCTAATGAATTCCTATTCCTCGTAAACCATTGAGGGGTTTAGGTGTTTGATGGATACAGACAAGATGATTGAACTGTCTATGAATCCAAAGCTATGGTGTTGCAGTGCATTTGAAAGGACAGGGGGAGTGCAACATGTAAGTGCCTGTCAGCCATTTCAAATGACATTTCTTGGCTAGTCTTTCTTTCCCCGCTCTGTAAAATATGCTTAAATTATTATTTTGCTTCATGCACACAGTTCAACTTTAGGCCCCTCCTCCGATGGGGCCTATTGCTCATGTTGTAACTACGGTACAGTACTTATTTTCTGAATCCATACCTTTCACTCTGTTGTAATAGTATTCTGGTATTAGCTTTTCCCCCATATATCCTTTCAAACACACCTCATCCTCTCAGGTGTGTTGGGGGGGCTTTGACTAATGCAGACAATCCTTCTCAGATGGAGTATCAGTCGAGAAACTGAACGTCAACATGAATGGTGAGAAGGAAACCCAAACAACAGTCATCCTTTTTGTTGTAATACTGTACTTAATTTACATGTAGTTAGGTGACCTGAGTGTCAAAGAAGAACGATCTGTTTCTTCCTCACCCAGAGGTGGCCACTGAGCATCACTTCAGATGGAGTGAGAATACACTTTGGGAAAATTTGTCGGGGGGGCAGGTAATATATACTGTAGACAGACAGACAGACAGACAGACAGACAGACAGACAGACAGACAGACAGACAGACAGACAGACAGACAGACAGACAGACAGACAGACAGACAGACAGACAGACAGACAGACAGACATATGTCCATTCAGAATAAACAATAGGTGATTAATTTAACATGATCTACTTGGGTTAAGCATACAATGGTTTGCTAAACCCACTTTACAGTAGCTCATCATAACTTCCCCCTTTACGCCAGCTATTAATGAAGCGCTACAGGGAACCACTGTCACTACCGGCCGCATGATTGTGTTGAGATTGCCTGGTGGAGCAGAACGTCCCTGCAGAGAAGTAATCTGGTCTGTGTCTGACACCAATGGCTGAGGGAGAGAAGTAAGTCTCAGCAGTGTGTTGTGGTGTACATATAATGATCGCCCTTCTCTTCCTCTGTCCTCTCTTTATCTGGTGCAACCCATAATACTTTGCTGCAATCTGATGATTGTGCTATTTTCTCTCTCTCGCTCGCTCTCTACCTCGCTTTCTCTGTACCTCGCTCTCTCTCTCTCTCTACCTCGCTCTCTCTCTCTACCTCGCTCTCTCTCTATCTCGCTCTTTCTCTATCTCGCTCCCGCTCTCTGCCTCGCTCTCTGCCTCACTCTCTGCCTCACTCTCTACCTCTATCTCGCTCTCTATCTCAATCTAGCTCTCTGTCTCGCTCTCTATCTCGCTTTCTCTCGCTCTCTCTCGCTCGCTCTCTATCGCTCTCTCTCACTCTCTACCTGGTTCTCTACCTATATCTCTATCTCGCTCTGGATATCGCTCTGGATCTCGCTCTCTCGCTATCTATCTTGCTATCTCTCTCGCTCTCGATCTTGCTCTCACACTCTACCTCACTCTCTATCTATATCTCTCTCGCTCTCGCTCTCTATCTTGCACTCTCGCTCTCTAATTTGCTATCTCGCTCGCTATCGCTCTCTACCTCGCTCTCACTCTACCTTGCTCTCGCTCTCTACCTCGCTCCCTATCACTCTATATCGCTCTCTCTCACGCTCTCTCTCGCGCTCGCTCTCTATCGCTCTCTACCTCGCTCTCTATCACTCTCTATTTCTCTACCTCGCTCTCTACCTCGCTCTATCTCTCGCTCTTGCTGTCTACCTCGCACTCGCTCTCGCTTGCTTTCTATTTCACTCTCGCGCTCTCTACCTCACTCTCTCTCGTTCTCTGCCTCGCTCTCGCTCTCTACCTTGCTTTCTACCTCACTCTCGCTCTCTATCATTCTCTACCTCGCTCTCTATCGCTCTCTTTCGCTCTCTCTCGCTCTCTATCTCACTCTCTCTCTCTATATCTTGCTCGCTCTCTACCTCACTTGCTCTCTACCTTGCTCTTTACCTCGCTCTCACTCTTGCTCTCTACCTCGCTCTTGCTCTCTACCTCACTCTCTATCTCGCTCTCTATCTTGTTCTCTACCTTGCTCTCTATCTTGCTCTCGCTCTCTACCTCGCACTCACTCTCTATCTATTTCTCTCTCGCTCTCTATCTTGCACTCTCACTCTCTAACTTGCTATCTTGCTCGCTATCGCTCTCTACCTCGCTCTCGCTCTCTACCTTGCTCTTGCTCTCTATTGCTCTCTAATTCGCTCTCTATTGCTCTCTCTCGCTCTCGACCTTGCTTTCTACCTCGCTCTCGCTCGCTCTATTCCTCGCTCTCGTGCTTGCTCTCGCTCTCTACCTCGCTCTCTCTCTCATTCTCGCTTTCTACCTCGCTCTCGCTCTCTATTGCTCTCTAATTCACTCTCTATTGCTCTCTCTCGCTCTCGACCTTGCTTTCTAACTCGCTCTCGCTCGCTCTATACCTCGCTCTCATGCTCTCTCTCGCTCTCTCTATCTCGCTCGCTCTCTACCTCCCTTTCTACCTCGCTCTTGCTCTCTACCTCGCTCTCTACCTCGCTCTCTCTCGTTCTCACGTTCTACCTCATTCTCTATCGCTCTCTAATTCACTCTCGCACTCTCTATCTTGCTATCTCGCTTGCTCTCTACCTCGCTCTCTACTTCGCTCTCAATCTCGCTCTCTACCTCGCTCTCGCTCTCTACCTCGCTCTCTACCTCGCTCTCGCAACCGCTCTCGCGCTTGCACAATCTAACTTGCTCTCTCTCGCTCTCTATATCGCTCTCTCACTCTCTCTCACTCTCTCTCACTCTATCTCGCTCGCTCTCGCTCTCTATTGCTCTCTGTCACTCTCACTCTCTATCACTCAATGTATTTGGAGAATTCAATGTGTTCTGGTAGTCTTTAAATGTTGATTCTAAGATTTGTATGTGATCATGTACAGTGGGGAGAACAAGTATTTGATACACTGCCGATTTTGCAGGTTTTCCTACTTACAAAGCATGTAGAGGTCTGTAATTTTTATCATAGGTACACTTCAACTGTGAGAGACGGAATCTAAAACAAAAATACAGAAAATCACCTTGATTTCTGGCTCCCAGGTGTCTTTTATACAGGCAACGAGCTGAGATTAGGAGCACACTCTTAAAGGGAGTGCTCCTAATCTCAGCTTGTTACCTGTATAAAAGACACCTGTCCACAGAATCAATCAATCAATCACATTCCAAACTCTCCACCATGGCCAAGACCAAAGAGCTCTCCAAGGATGTCAGGGACAAGATTGTAGACCTACACAAGGCTGGAATGGGCTACAAGCAGCTTGGTGAGAAGGTGACAACAGTTGGTGCGATTATTCGCAAATGGAAGAAACACAAAAGATCTGTCAATCTCCCTCGGCCTGGGGCTCCATGCAAGATCTCACCTCGTGGAGTTGCAATGATCATGAGAACGGTGAGGAATCAGCCCAAAACTACACGGATGGATCTTGTCAATGATCTCAAGGCAGCTGGGACCATAGTCACCAAGAAAATAATTGGTAACACACTACGCCGTGAAGGACTGAAATCCTGCAGCGCCCGCAAGGTCCCCCTGCTCAAGAAAGCACATATACATGCATGTCTGAAGTTTGCCAATGAACATCTGAATGATTCAGAGGACAACTGGGTGAAAGTGTTGTGGTCAGATGAGACCAGAATGGAGCTCTTTGGCATCAACTCAACTCACCGTGTTTGGAGGAGGAGGAATGCTGCCTTTGAACCCAAGAACACCATCCCCACCGTCAAACATGGAGGTGGAAACATTATGCTTTGGGGGTGTTTTTCTGCTAGGGGGACAGGACAACTTCACCGCATCAAAGGGACGATGGACGAGGCCATGTACCGTCAAATCTTGGGTGAGATCCTCCTTCCCTCGGGTCGTGGATGGGTATTCCAGGATGGGTCGTGGATGGGTATTCCAGCATGACAATGACCCACAACACACGGCCAAAGCAACAAAGGAGTGGCTCAAGAAGAGGCACATTATGGTCCTGGAGTGGCCTAGCCAGTCTCCAGACCTTAATCCCATAGAAAATCTATGGAGGGAGCTGAAGGTTCGAGTTGCCAAACGTCAGCCTCGAAATCTTAATGACTTGGAGAAGATCTGCAAAGAGGAGTGGGACAAAATCCCTCCTGAGATGTGTGCAAACCTAGTGGCCAACTACAAGAAACGTCTGACCTCTGATTGCCAACAAGGGTTTTGCCACCAAGTACTAAGTCATGTTTTGCAGAGGGGTCAAATACTTATTTCCCTCATTAAAATGCAAATCAATTTATAACATTTTTCATATGCGTTTTTCACTGTTCAAATAAACCTACCATTTAAAGTATAGACGGATCATTTCTTTGTCAGTGGGCAAACGTACAAAATCAGCAGGGGATCAAATACTTTTTTCCCTCACTGTACATACCCAGTGTCCGACAGAGCTGCAGGAGTTGTGACCCGTTTTTGTTGGTTATGTTGTCATAGTTGTGTCTAGGGGGGCATATGGGGGAGGGTAATGTTGTCACCTCCAGGTAGGTGTTTGTCCCCCTGTGTGCTGAGGGTGTCAGGTTCTTGTCCAGTTCTGGCATTTAGGTTGCCACAGACTAGTACATGTCCCTGGGTCTGGAAATTGTTGATCTCCACCTCTAGGATGGCGAAGCTGTCACCGTTAAAGTACGGAGATTCTATTGGGATATAGGTCCCTGTCTCTTTCTGTCTCCCTCTGTCTCTCTATCTCTCTGTCTGTCTGCCCCTCCCTCTCTCTTTCGCTCTCCCTCTCTGTCACTCCCTCTCTCTGTCTTTCCTATTTCCCAGGTGTTTACCAGAGAGGGTGAATGGCCTCTGGCTGCTGTAATGTTAATGGTGATAGCCATGATAATTATAGCCTCAAAATTATAGCCTCAATATTTGGAATAGTAGCTTTGGGACCAACCGACACAGGTCTAAGTGGTTACCTAATGAAACATGGTTCTTTTTAGCAGCTCGTTTCACACCTGTGACAAAGTTAGATGCGTACTGCGTAGAGTGAAAATTGAAATGAGAGAATTGCTCATTAAAAGTGAACTCAGTCAGAGAATGAGATGATATTGTAACTACATAAATAATTGACCTGGGTTTAATAGGGCACTTAATCATGCAGTCCTTAAGCCTTTTGTCAGCTGAGTTTCAACTGTGAGGGAAACAATTTAAAGAGAAGACAATGGAATGTACTATAATACAAACTATGATGAACCAACAGCAGTAGACCAATACATTCCCCCTCACTAGTTTTGACTAGAACCCTATGGCTGCATCGACTAGAACCCTATGGCTGCATCGACTAGAACCCTATGGCTGCATCGACTAGAAGTCTATGGCTGCATCGACTAGAAGCCTATGGCTGCATCGACTAGAAGCCTATGGCTGCATCGACTAGAAGCCTATGGCTGCATCGACTAGAAGCCTATGGCTGCATCGACTAGAAGCCTATGGCTGCATCGACTAGAACCCTATGGCTGCATCGACTAGAAGTCTATGGCTGCATCGACTAGAAGCCTATGGCTGCATCGACTAGAAGCCTATGGCTGCATCGACTAGAAGCCTATGGCTGCATCGACTAGAAGCCTATGGCTGCATCGACTAGAAGCCTATGGCTGCATCGACTAGAACCCTATGGCTGCATCGACTAGAAGCCTATGGCTGCATCGACTAGAAGCCTATGGCTGCATCGACTAGAACCTATGGCTGCATTGACTAGAAGCCTATGGCTGCATTGACTAGAAGCCTATGGCTGCATTGACTAGAAGCCTATGGCTGTATCGACTAGAAGCCTATGGCTGCATTGACTAGAAGCCTATGGCTGCATTGACTAGAAGCCTATGGCTGCATTGATTAGAACCCTATGGCTGCATTGACTAGAACCCTATGGCTAAATTGACTAGAAGCCTATGGCTGCATTGATTAGAACCCTATGGCTAAATTGACTAGAACCCTATGGCTAAATTGACTAGAAGCCTATGGCTGCATTGATTAGAACCCTATGGCTGCATTGATTAGAACCCTATGGCTAAATTGACTAGAACCCTATGGCTGCATTGACTAGAACCCTATGGCTGCATTGACTAGAAGCCTATGGCTGAATTTTAGATGCAGACAGAGTGAAACTCATGTGGTGTAATAGCTGTTACTATTCAGATGCCTGGCAGAGTTCTTCTCTGGATTCACCACAATGCAACATGCTGACTCTGCTGTTCTCAAGTCCATGTTATAGTCCCTGCCCTCCATCCCACTTGATCATAAACTTCAAAAAAACTCACCAAGTTATGCATTTTGAGGAGCCTACAGCTACAAAAAGATGGGATATACCAAGCAAATCTGACAGTAAAATACAGGGTATAGCCAGGTATAGTAGAGTAGTAAGCATATTTGAAAGAGTTAGATTTCACTAGGCGGGCGGAGAGGGCTGCTCTCGCCATCCAAGTGGGGTTGATTGCTTGTATTGTAGGTGAGGCAACGCTTTTAAAAAGTATTGATAGCAGTGTTCCATTGTGTTCTCAATGTACAGTGCCCTCTGTAATTATTTGGACAGTAACACGTTTTTTTCCTCTTTTGGCTCTGTACTCCCAAGGTTTGGATTTGAAATCATACAATGACAGTGCGGACTGTCAGCTTTAATTTGAGAGTATTGTCATACATATCAGGTGAACCCTTTAGAAATTATAGCACTTTTGCTACATGACACTCCCATTTTTAGGGGACCTAAGGTAGTGTGACAAATTCACGTATGTGTATTAAAGTTGTAAAAAGTTAAATATTTGGTATATTTAATATTTATTCCATTTTTCAGTTTTTGATTTGTTAAAAAAGTTTGAAATATCCAATAAATGTCGTTCCACTTCATGATTGTGTCCCACTTGTTGTTGATTCTTCACAAAAAAATACAGTTTTATATCTTTATGTTTGAAGCCTGAAATGTGGCAAAAGGTCGCAAAGTTCAAGGGGGCCGAATACTTTCGCAAGGCACTGTATGAGTGAATTTTCCCCAATAATTTTGGTCGCTATGGGTTCACCCGATATGGATGAAAATACCCTCAAATTAGAGCTGACAGTCTGCCCTTTAACCTCAGTCATTGTTTAATTTCAAATCCAAACTTTTGGCATATAGAGCTAAAAGAAGAAAACATGCTTCACTGTCCCAATAATTACAGAGGGATCAGTATAACACTTTATTTTGTTCTGATCTGATGTTGACACATCAGTTTCATGTTCCTGACAAAGAGAGATTTGAAAAGCACTCTATGGACTATTGACCTTGAAAAAGATTGGCTCCCGCAACCGTGGTCAAGAACCTTCCAGAGCCTTTCAATGTCAATTGAGTTTACGTGCACATACGAGTTGGGCGAGTCAAGTCTCACTCCCTGCTCAATCTCTATAGCTATTTTTATCCATCCCACTGACACATCAAGTGGCACTGATCATCACACCTTCTCCTCAGAGCTGAGGGGGAAAGGGAGCAAAACTGGAACTCATACATCAATGTGTCACCAAGTAGGATTGTCCAACAACCGCTGGGGGGGGGGGGGGGGGGGGGGGGGGGGGTTTCGAGTCCAAAGGCCCTACCTTGAATCACTTTAAGGTCATGTAGGCCTAGAGCCAAACGACTTTCATGAATATCATCTTGTGTACCCTGCATGACCAGAAGTTTTACTGTGTATATGTGTATCTGAGTCTTAAGTCGTTTTTAAACATCAAATGCAGATGAGCATACCTACTCTGCCCTTATTTTTTATGCCAATGTTCTAGAGAACATTGCAACAAACTGCCATTTTTAAAGATGTTCAGAGTAAAGCAAATAGCATATTGTTAGGATAGCGTGTGACTGTGATCTCAGCGCTGTCAGTTGGGAGGGCTTCAATTGGAAAAAGTGATGGTTATTGAAATGTAAGGCTTTTAGGGACTGACATAGGTCTCCCATTAGCCATTTGTTGAAGCTGACATGACAGTGGCAGAGCATGGGCCTGACAGATGGGGCTCTGTAGTCAGACCCCCAGAGGAGCAGGTGAAGCTGCCTAATTGGACCAGCAGCACCACACAAGTGAAGCAGAGGGAGAGAACAGTCATGGACCTCCAGATCCTTGCCTATAGCTGTGCGTGTATGTGTCTGTGTCTGTGTGTGTGTATGTGTCTGTGTGTGTCTGTGTGTGTGTGTGTGTGTCTGTGTGTGTGTATGTCTGTATGTATGTGTCTGTGTGTGTGTATGTGTCTGTGTGTGTGTGTATGTGTCTATGCGTGTGTGTGTATGCGTCTGTGCGTCTGTGTATGTGTCTGTGCGTGTGTATGTGTCTGTGTGTTTGTGTATGTGTTTGTGTATGTGTCTGTGCGTGTGCGTGTGCGTATGTGTCTGTGCGTATGTGTATTTGTCTGTGCGTATGTGTATGTGTCTGTGCGTGTGTATGTGTCTGTGCGTGTGTATGTGTCTGTGCGTGTGTATGTGTCTGTGCGTGTGTATGTGTCTGTGCGTGTCTGTGCGTGCGTGTGTGTGTGTCTGCGTGTGTGTATGTGTCTGTGCGTGTGTGTATGTGTCTGTGCATGTGCGTATGTGCCTGTGCGTGTGTGTATGTGTCTGTGTGTTTGTATGTGTCTGTGCGTGTATGTGTCTGTGCGTGTGTGTATGTGTCTGTGTGTATGTGTCTGTGCGTGTGCGTGTGTCTGTGTGTTTGTATGTGTGTGTGTGTGTATGTGTCTGTGCGTGTATGTATCTGTGCGTGTGTGTATGTGTCCGTGTGTGTGTATGTGTCTGTGCGTGTGTGTATGTATCTGTGTGTGTGTATGCGTCTGTGCGTGTATGTGTCTGTGCGTGTATGTGTCTGTGTGTATGTGTCTGTGTGTGTATATGTGTCTGTGTGTGTGTATGTGTCTGTGCGTGTGTGTATGTGTCTGTGCGTGTGCGTGTGTCTGTGTGTTTGTATGTGTGTGTGTGTGTATGTGTCTGTGCGTGTATGTATCTGTGCGTGTGTGTATGTGTCCGTGTGTGTGTATGTGTCTGTGCGTGTATGTGTCTGTGCATGTGTGTATGTGTCTGTGCGTGTGTGTATGTGTCTGTGTGTGTGTATGCGTCTGTGCGTGTATGTGTCTGTGCGTGTATGTGTCTGTGTGTATGTGTCTGTGTGTGTATATGTGTCTGTGTGTGTGTATGTGTCTGTGCGTGTGTGTATGTGTCTGTGTGTGTGTGTATGTGTCTGTACATGTATGTGTCTGTGCGTGTAGCTGAGGGCCGGTATCCACTGGTGTTGTGTGGACAGCACAAGTGGAATAACGAAGTCACAAGGTCCTGTCAAAGGATTCCTCTTTGTATTTCCTATAAAGCTGCTACTTCCTCTGAGACTGGAGACTGAGCCCTGGTCTCAGTGTCGTATTACCTCAGGCCAGGCACTGACTAACTGCACCTGTTCCAAGGTGGTCATTTGTGTGCCATGCTGCAACCTAGTCTCAACAACCCCAGCTGTCAGACTAAGGTTTATGATTAGTTAGGGTAGTAGTAGGAGTAACATAATACTGAATGTGACCATAATTATTTTACTTGCACTCGGAATCTTCACCCACTCTCTATCCTGTTTGTTCATTGATGTCCCTTCTGTCAGTGAAAAGCTTGTCATGAACCAAAAAGACAGTGTAGATGTGTTGTGCAGAAGGCAATACTATCTTGGCCATGTGAAAAGTCATGTAAAATGCATGGCTTGAAAAATAAACTAAACCAATTGTAAAAAGCGAGACGTAGAAACGCATTCGTCCCACTCAGAAGCTCTTTGTGGTATCTGATGTACTCCAGTAAGTAAATCAACAGTAGCACATATGTATAAAAGAGACACTCCATCAAAACGCTTGAGGTGACAATCACTTTTTCTTATCCCCCCCATCTCACACGTACTGTATCCTATTTCCCTGGTGGCCACTGGGGTTCATATCATCCTGAATGCATCGCAAATGGCACTCTATGTTCTATATAGTACACCATTGTTGACCAGAGCCCTAAAAGTAGTGCATTAAGTGCACCATAAAGGTATTAGGGTGCCATTTGGGACGTAGCCCTGGCCACGTTGGAGTTGACCTGTTTTATCTCTCCTAATAAAGCTTCACAAAGGACCGATATAAAAGGTCCCAGTAGTCATGCTAGGGGGCTGTCGTTAACAGTGATCTATTGTCCTAATATAGTGGGGTTGGTGTTGAGTGCCGCTGTGTGAAGCAAGCATATACTATGGGATGGTAGGCAGTGCTTCAGGGAGGTGCTAATTCTGTTTATCTGGAGAGTAGACAATGTGGACCTTCGGGTAAAGCACTCTAAAATACTTGTTGGTTTGAGAAGAGGAAGAGGCTGGGAGGAAGTATAAATTAGGTGCAGGCAGAAAGGCAGTGTCCAATAAATTACACTTTAGATCAGGAGTACAAACTCATTTTTCCCCGGGGTGCGCATTTGGTCTTCAATGAGGTCTGGAGGACCTATTGTGGTCTTTTTTCTGGAATTCTCAGTGACTGTCTAGCTTTCATTTTGGTAATTATTAGGGAGCTGAACACAGTCAAGAAACAAGTTTTTTTTCCAGAAAATGTACACATTTTCCTTCCCGGAGAAAATTGCAACCATCCCGGTATTCCCGTTCAAACCGGAAATGCTATGTAAAAGCATATAATACAAGCAAAAATAATCTGACATAATTATACCACTGTAAATCAAGAAATATAGACAGGAATCTAGGGATTCATGTTGTTTTTGTCACAATTTAATCAACTCAAAGTTCTGTCAGTCACCACACAATTTGTTGATGTAGCCTAGTTTAAATGTAGACATATGAGGTTATTAGCCTAGTGAAAATTACATGAATTTTAGCTTATTTTTGACAGAAAGATGTCAGGCCCTTTTCTCTCCCCTTGCACGTGTCTATCAGGGGGATTTCGAAGGTTGTGGCTGTTTTTTACTTTATGATAACCTGCTAACCTTGTCACACTTGGTCACAGGGAACATATCTGATTCTCCGCGAAACAAACAGACAAGCAAATCGGCCTAGTAGAGGAGATTCAGAACCATGGACAGTGCCGCGATTGATCATATCCCTGCCAATCTGACTAGTCAAGCCTGTGCACTTGCTTTTTACTTAACATCATGGAATAATTTTGCAAATGTCTATTTCCTTGAGTACGTTTGTGGACACAATGTACCAGCCATTTAGTTAACAGTGAGTAGCTGCAGTTCATTATGTGAGACTGCCAGTGCCACAAAGATAGTTTGGAGATTTGTGAATGTGAGATGGAGATTGCCTTCAGTGACGGCATCGAGAGGTCGCGTGTAGCCTACACATGATAGTCAGCAATGCAATTTATAGAAGTGTTGCAAGTAAGTTGTTTTCTATTAAGGACTTTACGTTGAGTAGGCCTATAGGCTAAATATGCACAGCAAATTTGAGGTCAGAATTTGAACACCCCCGGTGTAAAATTTAAGACTTTCTTAGAAATGATATGTGACCCACTGAAATAGTGTTAAACTAACATCCCTAGTGTTGGAGCCTAACACCATGGGTTTTGCAATTTCCAACATAAATTAACACTTTAATAGAGTTGATGCTGTTACACTTTTTTAGTGTTAGGGAATAAAAATAAAACAAATGGGGGGGGGGGGGGGGGTGTTAACATTGTAGGTTGTAAAGCCTTGTTTAAAAATTTCCCACCATGCCTTTCAAGTGAATGTGTTTGTTAGTGACAGTCATGGTTGTTGCATTCGATGACTTCTAGTCCTGAAGCCTTCACCAAGTGACTGCCTAGGTGAATATGTTTGAATTAAAAGTAAACCCTTTAGAACCATATAATACATTTCATAAGGCCTTAAGTTATGGCCTTGTTCTCCTCAACATTGTGGTCTGAAAATCTTGGCTCATGGACCACATCAGACCTGCAAGTCATAATCAGCTGATTTGTGCAGTGATTAGTATTCCTATTGGAATCTAGCCAGAGGGAGACTATCCAACAATTGGTATATTTTATCACCCACAACCTTCATTCAGAATGACTGCTATGGTGAAGGACTTGACAAACAAGACTACCTAAACCATCTAAACTGGAACAAGCATCTCTGTAACGGGTACAATGAGTCCAACCCCTTACAGATTGGATTAGTTAAACAAATGTTGTGTTATTTACATGACATAGTAAATAGATAGTATTTGGACACCTGCTCATGAAACATATCAATCCAAAATCATGGGCCTTAATATGGAGTTGGTCCCCCCTTTGGTGCTATAACAGCCTCCACTATTCTGGGAAGGCTTTCCACTAGATGCTGGAACATTTTGGCGGGGACTTACTTCCATTCAGCCACAAGAGCATTAGTGAGGTCGGCACTGATGTTGGGTAATTAGGCCTGGCTCATAGTGTTCCAATTAATCTCAAAGGTGTTTGTTGGGGTTGAGGTCAGGGATCTGTGCAGGCCAGTCAAGTTCTTCCACACCAATCAAAACAAACCATTTCTGTATGGACCTCGCTTTGTGGACAGAGGCATTGTTGTGCTGAAACAGGAAAGGGCCACAGTTGGAAGCACAGAATCATCTAGAATGTAATTCTATGCTATAGTGTTAAGATTTCCCTTTAGTGGAACTAAGGGGCCTAGCCTGAACCATGAAAGTCAGGTCCATAACATTATTCCTCATCCACCAAACTTTACAGTTGGCACTATGCATTGGGGCATGTAGCGTTCTCTTGGGACCCGTCAAACCCAGATTTGTCTGTCGGACTGCCAGATGGTGAAGCGTGATGAGTTGACGTTACTTCCAGAGGCAGTTTAGAACTCGGTAGTGAGTGATGCAACCGAGGACAGACAATTTTTACATGTTTCGGCACTTGCGGTCCCGTTCCATGAGCTTCTGTGGCCTATCACTCAGCGGCTGAGCCATTCTTGCTCCTAGACGTTTCCACTTCACAATAACAGCGCTTACAGTTGACCAGGGCAGCTCAAGCAGGGCATAAATTTTACGAACTGACTTGTTGGAAAGGTGGCATCCTATGACGGTGCCACGTTGAAAGTCACCGAGCTCTTCAGGAAGGCCATTTTACTGCCAATGTTTGTCTATGGAGATAACATGGCTGTTTGCTCGATTTTATACATATGTCAGCAACGGATGTGGCTGAACTAGCCTAATCCACTAATTCGAAGGGATGTCCACATACTTTTGTATATATAGTGTATCTTTGTATAGTATAAAATCAATGAATCCATCAATGTGCATGCAGAAACATAGATTTTAAAACAAAATACGTAATTTTCACTCTGAGAGTTAACAAAAATGAACTCGACAGTCGATTGTTGATTCCACTGTGATTCAAATTTCAATCCCACTGGCGTTAACCCCACTAGAATCAACACTCAGATATAACACTCACAACACTTTTTACCTTAAAGGAGTAATCTACCCCATACCACTAATTCCTATGATTTAACAGTGTCAATATCAGCATGTGAAGCTAGCTAGCTGTAAAATCGCCTTAACAAACTGCACTGTCAATTTAAGACTCTTTCAGAGTTCAACTTGCTGCCACTGAGCTAGAGCAGAACAACGTTACTATCCCACAGAGATGCTTTTGAGGAGATGGGGAAACTCCATTAGAATCGTTTTAATTAACGCCCATTGTGCATGTTGTTTTTTCAGAAGTCGCCAATGGGCCCTACAGTTCAATCTGGATGATTCTGGGACAAGGAGAGCTCTCCTTCAAGGAGCGAATGGGAGTCAATTGGGCGCTAGCTCAAAAACTGAACATTAGCATGAATTTCATCAACAAGAAGGACAACATTGCAAATATTTTCCAAGATATGAGATCATTAACTTGTTCTCTGTAATATTGTATAACTTTGGAATCGTAACATTTCGTACTTTCAAGGATAATGGGCAGGTTTCTCGACTCATACCCACACTTGAGAAGGGATTGCATGATGATTAGATTAGCAACCACGTGACGCAGCATGACATCGTGAATGCAATGGGTCGACAGTAAATTGGGTGGGGGCGTTTCTCCATTCATTGCATAATGATTTTTATCTCCTCCTTCTTTCTGTAGTACAGTATCTCTGTTTCCTACAGAAACAGGCCACTTTGCGTCATGGTGCTTGTAGGAGAAACAGTTAAATAATTTGGTCCACTGTTTAGATTGAGCACATCTAAGCGAAATATATACTGTGTCATAATGATAGAAACAGATGGATGTGTTCTAGATAGGGATGCACAATATATATTGGTGAACATCGGACGATATTAGCTAAAAATGCCAACATCGGTTTCGGCCCGATGTCTAGTTTAACGCCGATGTGCAAAATCGATGTCAAAGCTGACCTACATACCTATATAACACAGATAGATGAGAACATCTTTGTATATAACGTAATGACGCCACGTAAAATTTTACGCTACACTTGCAACACATCATTCCTAACCTAGCCCATAATTTTTGGATCGAGCAGTCAACAAGTCGAGCAGTCATTTGAAAGAGTAAGGTCATTTCAGCGAGACAACTCAAAGGCGAAATCCATTAACGCCAAGATAATGGAATTCATTGCCCTTGACAATCAACCGTTCTCCGACTGGTCGATCACTGGTACACTTTATTATTTCTTTTTGGTACTATTTTTCAGATGTTGCCCTACCGGAGTTACACAGTAAAAGCGTCACTGCTATTAGCTTCACAACTGACATTTGGACCAGCGATATCAGCCCCATGAGCATGCTGAGTCTGACAGCACAGTGGGTCGTCGAGGATTTCGTACTGAGGATAGTCGTATTGCATGCTCATGAATGTGCTGGTTGTGATACCGCAGCTGCCATTTCAATGGCATTTGAGGACATGTTTGAAACTTGGAAACATGAACACACTAGCTAGCTTCATTTGAACAACTGACTTGAGAAATAAGCTCATCAACTGCACCTGCAGCAGACGTGATACCCTCTGTCATGGCATGCTCAACAAAACTGACAGGTGTAAACAAATGTGCACAACATTTGAGATAAGCTTTATGTGCGTATTGAACATTTCTGGGACCTTTCAACTCATGAAACATGGGACAAACACTTTACATGGTGCGTTTATACTTTTGTTCAGTGTAATATTCATATTCTAATTCCTAATTCTAATGCCACCGACTCAGTCATAAACAGTGGAGTGCACATGCCCATTCTGACCTTGTCAATGCTAAGCTAACTAGTTAGCTATCAGCTAGTGTGCAACGTTAGTGCTGACTAGTTTTATGGAGTGAAGATGGCCCCTTTTCCCGACGAGGTGGATGTTTTTACTGGCCCACGTTGGCGAATGACAGTTGCCCTTGACAACAGTTTTTCCTGGCAACAAAAACTGCCCACACAGGCTGTGAACAAGCGATTCGGTGGCATTCTCTCTTTACTGTGTCTCCACCATGCCTGATGCTATGTACAAGGATCGCTATGTCGATGCAGACAAGAAACAGGGTTTACGTGAAATGTTACATACACAGTTGGACAAGATGGAAACAGACACAGTGTAAGTGCGCACCGAGGAAGAGAGGCCACGGACAGACAGAGATAAAACTTAACTGCATTACATGTATGATGCAATCCTGGTTGAAAATGAAACGACTGAACAAATGAACCACAAAACAGCACAGCAAGTAAGTGAAAGAAATAGGCTTTGATTATGTTTTACTGGTAATGGGGACATACGTAAATGTGTGTGTGTGTGTGTGTGTGTAACCTTTATTTAACTAGGCAAGTCAGTTAAGAACAAATTCTTATTTACAATGATGGCCTACCCCGGCCAAACATGGACGACACTGGGCCAATTGTGCGCTGCCCTAAGGGACTCCCAATCACAACCGGATGTGATACAGCCTGGATTCGAACTAGGGACTGTAGTGACGTCTCTTGCACTGAGATGCAGTGCCTTAGAACGCTGTGTCCATGTGAGTGTGTTAACTGTTTAACTGTACTAGAATGCTTAAAAGGCCACTAAAATGTTAAATATTGGTTATTGTTATAGTGGCAAGGAAAGTTTTGGATATCGGTATCGGCCAAAAATGTCATTTCAGTGCATCACTAGTTCTAGACAGTGTCTATACCATCTATTGGCTGATTTGGTGATCTGGATGGCAGGTAATTGTTTTAAAAGTGTTGTAAAATGTGATTGGGGATAAAACACTATCACAAGTGACAAGAACCATGTACTGTAGCTATGATGGACTAGTTAGAAGTTAATCATGGGGAATTGTTTATATTATATCCACTGACAGAACATAGGCTTTCACCAAATTGACAGGAGTTTCATGATTTTTTTTCTGGTTAATACCAAGATTTTAATACTTGCAAATTTGCTGTGTGGTAGGCTGCTAGCATTGTGATTACTTGTCTAATGTAGGCTATGAATGAAGCCAGAGTTGATATGTCCGGTTCATGCATGCAGCTATTTGCAAGTACATATTTTTGCGTTAGTGCTGAATAATATTTTAATATTAGGCTATTGATCCACGGGACCTGTCAATATTTTTCTCGGGAAATGGAAGAAGCGTGGTCGGGAAGTCCCGGGATACCGGCCACCGGTATGGAACCCTACAAGAAACAGTATGAATTTAGGTCAATTATCAATTATTGTACATAGTTTTGATTTGGTTTTAGTCATTTAAAAGTATGGGAAATTGAGTTGATAGTTTGATGTTGCCAAAAGGAACTTAAGAATGGTGTACGAAATATGAATTCAAACATTTTTTGACAGCTTCCCTTTTTGATTTAAACAACACTTTCCATACATGTTTCCCCGTGGAAGAAGTGGTCAGAGTGACTTTTTGATTTAAACAACACTTTCCATACATGTTTCCCCGTGGAAGAAGTGGTCAGAGTGACTTTTTGATTTAAACAACACTTTCCATACATGTTTCCCCGTGGAAGAAGTGGTCAGAGTGACTTTTTGATTTAAACAACACTTTCCCATACATGTTTCCCCGTGGAAGAAGTGGTCAGAGTGACTTTTTGATTTAAACAACACTTTCCATACATGTTTCCCCGTGGAAGAAGTGGTCAGAGTGACTTTTTGATTTAAACAACACTTTCCATACATGTTTCCCCGTGGAAGAAGTGGTCAGAGTGACTTTTTGATTTAAACAACACTTTCCATACATGTTTCCCCGTGGAAGAAGTGGTCAGAGTGACTTTTTGATTTAAACAACACTTTCCATACATGTTTCCCCGTGGAAGAAGTGGTCAGAGTGACTTTTTGATTTAAACAACACTTTCCATACATGTTTCCCCGTGGAAGAAGTGGTCAGAGTGACTTTTTGATTTAAACAACACGTTCCATACATGTTTCCCCGTGGAAGAAGTGGTCAGAGTGACTTTTTGGACCTGAATGCCAAAACATTCAGGAGATAGATGTGCTCAAAGTTGACTCATTTTGCATACCCCACCATAGCATGAGACATCCATGTCTTCATCACTGGAAAAGATAAACTGATAAATGTATATCATTTAAATTATAAAAGCTTACAAACAGGGTTGTCAAACTATTTTAACATTTCTTGAAAAAATATACAGTACCAGTCAAAGGTTTGGACACACCTACTCATTCAAAGGTTCTCTAAATTGTAAAATAATAGTGAAGACATCAAAACTATGAAATAACACATCATGTCGTAACCAAAAAAGCGTTAAACAAATCAAATAAACTCAGCAAAAAAAGAAACCCCCCTTTTTCAGGACCCTGTCTTTCAAAGATAATTAGTAAAAATCCAAATAACTTCACAGATCTTAATTGTAAAGGGTTTAAACACTGTTTCCCATGCTTGTTCAATGAACCATAAACAATTAATGGACATGCACCTGTGGAATGGTCATTAATACACTAACAGCTTACAGATGGTAGGCAATTAAGGTCACAGTTATGAAAACTTAGGACACTAAAGAGGCCTTTCTACTGACTCTGAAAAACACCAAAGGAAAGATGCTCAGGGTCCCTGCTCATCTGTGTGAATGTGCCTTAGGCGTGCTGCAAGGAGGCATGAGGACTGCAGATGTGGCCAGGGCAATAAATTGCAATGTCCGTACTGTGAGACGCCTAAGACAGTGCTACAGGGTGACAGGGCGGACAGATGATCGTCCTCGCAGTGACAGACCACGTGTAATAACACCTGCACAGGATCGGTACATCTGAACATCACAGATGCAGGATGGCGACAACAACTGCCCGAGTTCCACCAGGAACACACAATCCCTCCATCAGTGCTCAGACTGTCCGCAATAGTCTGAGAGAGGCTGGACTGAGGGCTTGTAGGCTTGTTGTAATGCAGGTCCTCACCAGACATCACCGGCAACAATATAGCTTATGGGCACAAACCCACCGTTGCTGGACCAGACAGGACTGTCAAAAAGTGCTCTTCACTGATGCGTCATGGTCTTGCCTCACCAGGGGTGATGGTCGGATTCACGTTTACCGTTGCAGGAATGAGGGAAGGATGACATGAATGATGAAGGATTGACAGTATAATTTAAAACAGATATTCCCATACAGGTCAACATTCTCTGAAGTGAGGACCTCCAACCATCTACGTGGTACCATTTCAAAGTTGAACATTTAAATTGTATCCCATTTTAGTTAATTTATCAGCTAAAACATGACATCCACCCTGTATTCAAGAGCATGTGTCTCAATCGATGGCGGGCACAACACAAAAAACTCAGATGTAAAATAGGGGCTAAGTAGTCTCTCGTTGCCATACCTCCCAAAATCACATTGTCACGCCTGGTTCGCATCGAGCCTAGGTGCTAAGCTACAACATACACTATATATACACAAAAGTATGTGGACACTCATTCACTATTTCAGCCACACCCGTTGCTGACATGTGTATAAAATTGAGCACACAGCCTTGCAATCTCCATAGACAAACACTGGCAGCTCACTGACTTTCAATGTGGCACCCGTCATAGGATGCCACCACAAGTCAGTTCGTCAAGTTTCTGCCCTGCCAGAGCTGCCCCGGTCAACTGTAAGTGCTGTTATTGTGAAGTGGAAACATCTATGAGCAACAACAGCTCAGTAGCGAAGTGGTAGGTCGCACAAGCTCACAGAATGGTGAAGCGCATAGCACGTAAAAATCGTCTGTCCTCGGTTGCAACACTCATTACCAACTTTCAAACTGCCTCTGGAAGCAACTTCAGCACAAGCGCTGTTCGTCTGAAGCTTCATGAAATAGGTTTCTATGGCCGAACAGCAGCACACAAGCCTAAGATCACCATGCGCAATGCCAAGCTTCGGCTGGAGTGGCGTAAGCTCTCCACCATTTGGACTCTGGAGCAGTGGAAACGCGTTCTCTGGAGTGATGAATCATGCTTCACCATCTGGCAGTCCAACGGGCAAATCTGGGTTTGGCGGATGCCAGGAGAACGCTACCAGCCCAAATGCACAGTACCAACTGTAGAGGAGGAATAATGGTCTGGGGCTGTTTTTTCATGGTTCCGTGAAGGGAAATCTTAATGCTACAGCATGCAATGACATTCTAGACAATTCTGTGCTTCCAACTTTGTGGCAACAGTTTGGGGAAGGCCCTTTTCTGTTTCAGCATGACAATGCCCCGTGCAAAAAGCGAGGTCCATACAGAAATGGTTTGGCAAGATCGGTGTGGAAGACATTGACTGGCCTGTACAGAGTCCTGACCTCAACCCCAACGAACACCTTTGGAATGAATTGTAACGTCAACAGCGAGCCAGGTCTAATTTTCCCAACATCAGTGCCTGACCTCACTAATGCTCTTGTGGCTGAAAAGAAGCAAGTCCCTGCAGAAATGTTCCAACATCTAGTGGAAAGCCTTCCCAGAATAGTGGAGGTTGTTACAGCAGCAACCATCTCATATTAATGCCCATGATTTTGGAATGTTCGATGTGCAGGTGTTTACATACTTTTAGTCATGTAGTGTATGTGAATATGGAGAAAAAAATATGCGTTTTTAGATGACTAACATTAACAGTAACACAAAAAAAAATGTTTATGTTTTACCTAGAAATTATAAGAGTTTGAGAACCCTGTTTTGTAAACTTTAAATTACATACATCTCAATAGTTTATCTTTTCCAGTGATGAAGACATGGATGTGTGGTGGGGTATGCTAAATTTGTCAACTTTGTGCACCTTTATCTCTTGAATGTTTTGGCATTCAGGTCTTTCTGAGCACTTCAAATCAAAGCTTCTAAATCACTTCTACAATGTGCAAATATGTATGGAAGGTTTTGTTCAAATCAAAATGGGTGCTGTTAAAAAGTGATTGAATTCAAATGGATTTATCAGAATATCAATGTCAAAGCCTGTTTTTGTTTACCTATCAGATCAGTCCGTGCATTATCAATCAGAGAAAACAGCTTTTGTCTTCCACTGCACTATTGGATTGATTGAGTTCATTGAGACAATCTGATGAATGCCTTGACACATCTGTGGTCATTATTTTGCAAAAGCTTCACAAAATCAATAGTGTTAGCTCCGAAACGCCTGAGGCAACGATACACATGAATGCTTGATTTACCAGGTTATGCATATTTAATAGGAAAACACCACTGATGTTGACTAATGACCAACCTATCCTGCTTGTGATACCAATCCACTGGACCACTACAGGTACAGCACGTACCGTCCCAAATGGCACCCTGTTCTCTAAATAGTACCCTACGTTTGACCAGAGCCCTATGGGTCCTGGTCATATCTAGTGAACTATAGGGATAGTGTGCCATTTGGGGTGAAACGGTATAATTACCTCAAATGTCACTCCACTCCGTCTGTCTGTCTCTTATTCATATTCCACCACATCCTCCATCCACCTCATCAATAATAGGTAAGAGAGTTGAGCTAAGTGGAGGAGATTAAGGAAGTGGATGGTGTCCCTGCACCCTTGTGAAGTCCCAGGTAGGGAGGCCTGGGGCGGGCATGGGGCATGGAGCCAGCCTGCACCTTCTGTCTGTTTGTCTGTCCTAGCTAATGAGGCAGATGTCAGGTAGGCCAAAGGAGGCTCTCCTCAGAGTGGATGACTGGGCCTGCCAATATAATTGGCACCTGATGTGTCAGACGACTGGGATGTGCTGGCTGACATTCATTACACTTAATGCACTTCCCTCCTACCCGCCCTGTATAACTAACTGCCTGGTGAAACGATGTTTCAAACCCTCCTTTTAACCGTTTCCTCTGTTGTAGTGGAGGGAGGATTACAGGGAGAGCAGGCTCTGTTCAGCAGTCAGGTCTAGCTGTCTCACTGCCATGTTGGCGCCTCAGAACTCACTGCTGTGTTGCCGTCTCAGAACTCACTGCCGTGTTGACGCCTCAGAACTCACTGCCATGTTGGCGCCTCAGAACTCACTGCCGTGTTGCCGTCTCAGAACTCACTGCCGTGTTGGCGCCTCAGAACTCACTGCCATGTTGGCGTCTAAGAACTCGTTGGCGTCTCAATACTCGCTGCCGTGTTGGTGTCTCAGAACTCGCTGCCGTGTTAGCGTCTCAGAACTCGCTGCCATGTTGGCGCCTCAGAACTCACTGCCGTGTTGGCGCCTCAGAACTCACTGCCATGTTGGCGACTAAGAACTCGTTGGCGTCTCAATACTCGCTGCCGTGTTGGCGTCTCAGAATTCGCTGCCGTGTTGGCATCTCAGAACTTGCTGTCGTGTTGGCATCTAAGAACTCGTTGGCGTCTCAGAGCTCGCTGCCGTGTTAGCGTCTCAGAACTCGCTGCCGTGTTGGCGTCTCAGAACTCGCTGCCGTGTTGGCGTCTCAGAACTCGCTGCCATGTTGGCGTCTCAGAACTCGCTGTCGTGTTGGCGTCTAAGAACTCGTTGGCGTCTCAGAGCTCGCTGCCGTGTTAGCGTCTCAGAACTCGCTGCCGTGTTGGCGTCTCAGAACTCGCTGCCGTGTTGGCGTCTCAGAACTCGCTGCCGTGTTGGTGTCTCAGAACTCGCTGTCGTGTTGGCGTCTAAGAACTCGTTGGCGTCTCAGAGCTCGCAGCCGTGTTAGCGTCTCAGAACTCGCTGCCTTGTTGGCATCTCAGAACTCGCTGCCTTGTTGAAGTCTCAGAACTCGCTGCCGTGTTGGCGTCTCAGAACTCGCTGCCGTGTTGGCGTCTCAGAACTCGCTGCCGTGTTGGCGTCTCAGAACTCGCTGCCGTGTTGGCGTCTCAGAACTCGCTGCCGTGTTGGCGTCTCAGAACTCACTGCCGTGTTGGCGCCTCAGAACTCACTGCCATGTTGGCGTCTAAGAACTCGTTGGCGTCTCAATACTCGCTGCCGTGTTGGTGTCTCAGAACTCGCTGCCGTGTTGGCGTCTCAGAACTCGCTGCCGTGTTGGCGTCTCAGAATTCACTGCCGTGTTGGCATCTCAGAACTTGCTGTCGTGTTGGCGTCTAAGAACTCGTTGGCGTCTCAGAGCTCGCTGCCGTGTTAGCGTCTCAGAACTCGCTGCCGTGTTGGCGTCTCAGAACTCGCTGCCGTGTTGGCGTCTCAGAACTCGCTGCCGTGTTGGCATCTCAGAACTCGCTGTCGTGTTGGCGTCTAAGAACTCGTTGGCGTCTCAGAGCTCGCTGCCGTGTTAGCGTCTCAGAACTCGCTGCCGTGTTGGTGTCTCAGAACTTGCTGCCGTGTTGAAGTCTCAGAACACGCTGCCGTGTTGGCGTCTCAGAACTCGCTGCCGTGTTGGCGTCTCAGAACTCGCTGCCGTGTTGGCGTCTCAGAACTCGCTGCCGTGTTGGCGTCTCAGAACTCGCTGCTGTGTTGGCGTCTCAGAACTCGCTGCCGTGTTGGCGTCTCAGAACTCGCTGCCGTGTTGGCGTCTCAGAACTCGCTGCCGTGTTGGCGTCTCAGAACTCGCTGCCGTGTTGGCGTCTCAGAACTCGCTGCCGTGTTGGCGTCTCAGAACTCGCTGTCGTGTTGGCGTCTAAGAACTCGTTGGCGTCTCAGAGCTCGCTGCCGTGTTAGCGTCTCAGAACTCGCTGCCGTGTTGGTGTCTCAGAACTTGCTGCCGTGTTGAAGTCTCAGAACTCGCTGCCGTGTTGGCGTCTCAGAACTCGCTGCCGTGTTTGCGTCTCAGAACTCGCTGCCGTGTTGGCGTCTCAGAACTCGCTGCCGTGTTGGCGTCTCAGAACTCGCTGCCGTGTTGGCGTCTCAGAACTCGCTGCCATGTTGGCGTCTCAGAACTCGCTGCCGTGTTAGCGTCTCAGAACTCGCTGCCGTGTTGGCGTCTCAGAACTCGCTTCCGTGTTGGCGTCTCAGAACTCGCTGCCGTGTTGGCGTCTCAACTCGCTGCCGTGTTGGCGTCTCCGAACTCGCTGCCGTGTTGGCGTCTCAGAACTCGCTGCCGTGTTGGCGTCTCAGAATTCGCTGCCGTGTTGGCATCTCAGAACTTGCTGTCGTGTTGGCGTCTAAGAACTCGTTGGCGTCTCAGAGCTCGCTGCCGTGTTAGCGTCTCAGAACTCGCTGCCGTGTTGGCGTCTCAGAACTCGCTGCCGTGTTGGCGTCTCAGAACTCGCTGCCGTGTTGGCGTCTCAGAACTCGCTGTCGTGTTGGCGTCTAAGAACTCGTTGGCGTCTCAGAGCTCGCTGCCGTGTTAGCGTCTCAGAACTCGCTGCCGTGTTGGTGTCTCAGAACACGCTGCCGTGTTGGCGTCTCAGAACATGCTGCCGTGTTGGCGTCTCAGAACTCGCTGCCGTGTTGGCATCTCAGAACTCGCTGCCGTGTTGGCGTCTCAGAACTCGCTGCCGTGTTTGCGTCTCAGAACTCGCTGCCGTGTTGTCGTCTCAGAACTCGCTGCCGTGTTGTCGTCTCAGAACTCGCTGCTGTGTTGGCGTCTCAGAACTCGCTGCCGTGTTGGCGTCTCAGAGCTCGCTGCCGTGTTAGCGTCTCAGAACTCGCTGCCGTGTTGGTGTCTCAGAACTCGCTGCCATGTTGAAGTCTCAGAACTCGCTGCCGTGTTGGCGTCTCAGAACTCGCTGCCGTGTTTGCGTCTCAGAACTCGTTGGCGTCTCAGAACTCAGGCATCAATATCTCTGTTGCCAGTACAGTCCCTAAGTCTTCATGTCCAGATGTAACCTGGGCTGCTTGTGCCAGAGCCCGGTAAACTGGTGTCTCTGCGAGGAAGCCCACATACACTGTGTTTTGAGCTACTCTCCTCTCTTTCAGCTGGCTCTGTTTGCCAGCATATCCTTTTCAATCAGGCTTGAGTTGGCTGGTAATGCTGAGTGTGCAGGAAGCGTGTCTGGGTAAAGCAACGCTCCTTCAGCTGAAGAATCAGAGGCCCACCCCTGTGAAAAAGGGGCTCCATCTCCTATTCTGCCTTTGCCAGGTTTTTCTTGGGGGTGTGGTAGGGGTGGACTTAATATTGCCCTGCCAACAATTTCAGAATGGTTTGAAACTCTGTTTTTTCTGGCCTTGACATGGAGGTTGGTGCATTGTAGCCAAAGCTGTTTTTTTATTTGTGACAGTTATCAACGAGTGTACCTTCCCTTAACTGTCCAGCAGGTAACATGTATTCAGTTTAAAATTTTAGTCTGAACTCAGTACAGTACAAACATTTACATGTATTCATCAGAGGTTTGACACATTCTACAGTCATAGGAGGGAAGTAAGGGGGTTGCTGATAATTTCCCATGAAACATAGCAAAAATTAGCAAAGGATGGGTTTAATGTTATTCATGTAACATCAGCAAGATGTGTTATCAGGAAAATTAGGGCTGGCCTTTTTAATGAATATGAAGAACTCATTTTCTCTGTAGTAAATATGTTGGATCCTTAATGAAAATAATGTGTATAAGCTTCAGCCTATTGTTAAAGTCTGTAATTAACTGATTTGTAGTGTTTCTGTAAATATGACTATACCTTTTTCTCTGCCCTAACTGCTATCATGGATGTATATTTTGTTGTAAAGTCAAATCTAGAAAGGAAGGGAGACTGCATTTCTCCATAGATGGTTTTATCCATACAATATTTCATGTTAGTTTATTTCAATCTGTACTATTTAAAAGGTAAATGTCCTGTATTAAAAGTATTTATGTTTTCATTAGTGAGTGAGGGAGAAACATTTTATTGTATTTTTAATTTAATGATAGAGTATAGAATTGGAGCTGCAGCTGGAGGTTTCATCACATGCAGGGAGAAAAGCACATTTTTGCTTCTAATATCGAGCTGCTGCACAACCCAGGCAGTCAGCAGATTCTCTCTTCACTGCAAAGTGGAACAGCGGAGACAAAGAAGAGGAGAGACAGAGATTATGGTTTGTTTTATTCATCTGATTGTGTGTAGCCAGACGCTGACCAGTGTTAGATTGTGTTTGCAGTGAGAGATCTGAATTTACGAGCGTGTAATTCATTCCCCTGTTGCCCTGACTGCCCTGTTGCCCTGACCCTGACAGAAAATAAAGTATGACTCGATAGGTGTTGTGAAGTCGTATTCTGTGGGTGCCGGGTTCCCCCAGTAAAAAGCTCTCCAGAAATGAGCAAAGCTCATGATATTGTGCTATTAAAACCTCTACAGGATCAATGTCCCCGCTGCGGGACGGTTGAGCTAACGTGAGCTAATGTGATTAGCATTACATTTTAAGAACAAGAAAATTTCCCAGGACGTAGACATATCTTATATAGGCAGAAAGTGTTTTGTTAATCCAACTGCACTGTCCAATTTACAGTAGCTATTACAGTGAAATAATACCATGCTATTGTTTGAGGAGAGTGCACAGTTATGTACTTGGAAACATATCAATAAACCAATTAGGCACATTTGGGCAGACTTGAAACAACATTTTGAACCGTAGTGTTCATTGGATCTGTCTAAAACTGTGCACATACACTGCTGTCATCTCGTGGCAAAAATCTAAATTGCACCTAAACTGCAATAATACATTGTGGCGTTTCTCTTGCATTTAAAAGATGATACCAGATCTAATGTGTTATATTCTCCAATATTAATTTCACATTTCCACAAACCTCAAAGTTTTTCCTTTCAAATGGTATCAAGAATATGCATATCCTTGGTTCGGGTCATGAGCTACAGGCAGTTAGATTTTGGTGTCATTTTAAATTTAAATTGAAAAAAGGGTCCGATCTTTTCCTGTTGCATGGTCGAAAATAGGGCAAGAAAGTGAAGAAAGATTTAGTGATGGATAATGGAGGGAGAAGATCAGACAGTGAGTCCCTCCAACATGGTCTCAGGGCAATTCTTGTTATTTTATATGTAAATCTGTGACATGCCATTTAGTATGAAATGTTGCGTTACATTGTGTTAGGTTACATGAATGGAATAGTAGTTATACAATATCATACGAATTAGAAGATGTATAGTACCATACATCTTACCCGGTCGTACAATAGCATACTAATTGTAACGTACAGTACATCATGGGGGATGTATAGCATTGCACATCTTTATCTGAGACCAGGTTGCTTGTTGCACTGTAACAAAAAAGGAAAATTACCGGAAGCATTTAAATTGGCGGTTTGGGGAACTAACATCAAAGGTTAGGAAAACTTAAACAACATTGGGTTAAGTTTAGAATAAGGCTTATGGGAAGTAGGGGAAGGTTAAAATGCTACTTTAATTTCTGTCACAAGTAACTAAACTAGACCATTTGTATCATATGTATTGGAGCTGATTAGAAATATGTAAAGTATATTTCATATTGGTCTGAGACCAGGCTAGCCCCTCAGTGTACTTTGGACCTCTAACTTTCAAATGTCAAATTAGTAGCTACTTCAAACACGGTCCACAGGGCAGAGGCAAAATTGGCAAGACACATTTCTATATACCGGTATGCAATGTACTGTACAGTATGCACTCTAGGGAGAACCTTGATAGCCAACGTTCTCGCATTACAAGACCACCAGGTCTAGGAAGTATGACGGCGTGGGGCTAAGGAGACCTATGGCACATGACACATACCCTAGTATTCCTATAAATTATTATAATGTGGATGGAACCTCAACTACCATCTTTCTCAATACTAGATGAGAAAGTACCTCTTGAACTTTTCCACATTTTGTTGTGTTATACAGTGGCTTGCGAAAGTATTCACCCCCTTTGCTTTTTTCCTATTTTGTTGCCTTACAACCTGAAATTAAAATATATTTTTTGGGGGGGGTTGTATCGTTTGATTTACACAACATGCCTACCACTTTGAAAATGCAAATATGTTTTATTGTGAAACAAACAAGAAATAAGACAAAAAAAACAGAAAACTATAACTATTCACCCCCCCAAAGGCAATACTTTGTAGAGCCACCTTTTGCAGCAATTACAGCTGCAAGTGTCTTGGGATATGTCTCTATAAGCTTGGCACATCTAACCACTGGGATTTTTGCCCATTCTTCAAGGCAAAACTGCTCCAGCTCCTTCTAGTTGGATGGGTTCCGCTGATGTACAGAAATCTTTAAGTCATACCACAGATTCTCAATTGGATTGAGGTCTAGGCTTTGACTAGGCCATTCCAAGACATTTAAATGTTTCCCCTTAAACCATTTGAGTGTTGCTTTAGCAGTATGCTTAGGGTCATTGTCCTGCTGGAAGGTGAACCTCCGTCCCAGTTTCAAATCTCTGGAAGATGGAAACAGCTTTCCCTGAAGAATTTCGCTGTATTTAGTGCCATCCATCATTCCTTCAATTCTGACCAATTTCCCAGTCCCTGCCGATGAAAAACATCCTCACAGCATGATGCTGCCACCACCATGCTTCACTGTTGGGATGGTGTTCTTGGGGTGATAAGGTGTTGGGTTTGCGCCAGACATAGCGTTTTCCTTGATGGCCAAAAAGCTACATTTTAGTCTCATCTTACCAGAGTACCTTCTTACATATTTTTGGGGATTCTCCCACATGCCTTTTGGTGAACACCAAACGTGTTAGCTTATTTTATTCTTTAAGCAGTGGCTTTTTTCTGGCCACTCTTCCATAAAGCCCAGCTCTGTGGAGTGTGTGGCTTAAAGTGGTCCTATGGTCAGTGTTGGCAGATACTCCAATCTTCAGGGTTATCTTTGGTCTCTTTGTTGCTTCTCTGATTAATGCCCTCCTTGCCTGGTCCCTGAGGTTTGGTGGGCCGCCCTCTCTTGGCAGGTTTGTTGTGGTGCCATATTCTTTCCATTTTTTATATGTATATTGGATGTATATTTTTTTATAATCCAACCCTGATCTGTACTTCTCCACAACTTTGTCCCTGACCTGGAGAGCTCCTTGGTCTTCATGGTGCCGCTTGCTTGGTGGTGCCCCTTGCTTAGTGGTGTTGCAGACTCTGGGGCCTTTCAGAACAGGTGTTTATGTACTGAGATCATGTGACACACAGGTGGACTTTATTTAACTAATTATGTGACTTCTGAAGGTAATTGGTTGCACCAGATTATTAGGGGCTTCATAGCAAAGGGGATGAAGACATATACACGCACCACTTTTCCGTTTTTTATTTTTAATACATTTTTTAACCTGTCTACGATACTGGTTCCCAATTGGGAATCAACCCTCCCACGTGCAGCTGGAACGGTGGCGCATGGAACGCAAAAATATTCTTAAAAATATTTAACCTCCACACATTAACAAGTCCAATAGCTCAAATGAAAGATAAACATCTTGTTCATTTAGCCAGCAAGTCAGATTTCTAAAATGTTTTACGGCGAAAACATAGCACATATATATGTAAAACCACCACCAGACACAGCTCATTTCAATAGCCAAAACATGCAATCAACAAACGCAGGATTAAAAAATAAATCGCTCACTAACCTTTTGAAAATCTTCATCAGATGACAGTAATATGACATATTACACAGTACATATTTTTTTTTTTCAATAATATGCCATTTATATCCATAAATGTCCATTTACAGTGAGTTCACCTTCAGAAATTACTCAAAAACGCCCGCAGGAAATCTATGTAGCGCGGCAAGATAACGTAAAATAGACATCATAAACTTTGACTAAATATACATGTTCTACATATAGTTAGAAAGATACACTGCTTCTTTATGCAACCGCTGTGTTAGATTTATTTTTAACGTTACAGAAATCGCACACTATTCCATATTGTGAGACAGCGCTCAGTTCCAAGCTACATTTCCACGTAATGTTGGAGTCAACAGAAACACAGATTTAAGCATAAATATTCCCTTACCTTCGATGGTCTTCGTTCAGAATGTTCTGGAAGGCTTCATACTTACCCAATACATCGTTTGGTTTCAAGTCTTGCGTCTTTGTATTAGCTACTGCTAATAACATCAGCTGAAATGCACCCAAAACGTCCTCTGGTCCGGATAAGTTGCGCATCAAAACTTCAAAATTACACATTATATGTCGACTAAACAGGTCAAACTAAGTGCAGAAGCAAGCTTTATGATGTTTTAGACGTGCAAAACAAACTTCAATTCAATCGCCCATCGTCTGCCCTTCTCTTCAGTGCTGGAAACAAAGGAATGACTGTGACCAATTCGCGCCCATACGCACAGCCTATTCTCTCGTGGCACGCACTAATTTCACTCCCATAGGGTCAATTCTCGCGCGATTTGAACGGTTTGAAGCTCTAATGAAAGAGGACATCTAGCGGAAGAGATAGAAAGTGTCCCCAGAATCATAGCTGGTTGGGAGGGGTGGGGGCATGACGTCAAAGTTGCTCCAACTTTCATGGCCACAGAAACTAGTTTGGAAGAATGCCTGCCCTGTGAGTTCTGCTATACTTACAGACATAATTCCAACGGTTTTAGAATCTTTAGAGTGTTTTCTATCCAATAATAATTTTTATTTGCATATATTAACAATTTTTGAAAGATTTTTTTTCCAGTTTACTAGGGGTACCCAATCTCTCCAAAGGGGGCGTATATCTGCCATATCCTCAACAGGTTTTAAACAAGTTATTTTTTTCATTTCCCTTCACCAATTTGGACTATTTTATGTATGTCCATTACATGAAATCCAAATAAAAATCAATTTAAATTACAGGTTGTAATGCAACAAAATAGGAAAAACGCCAAGGGGGATGAATACTTTTGCAAGGCACTGTAGCCTGAATGTAAAATTGATGAAATTGAGATTTTGTGTCACTGGCCTACACAATACCCCATAATATCAAAGTAAAACATGAAGCTGAAATGTCTCAAGTCAATAAGTATTCAACCCCTTTATGGCAAGCCTAAATAAGTTCAGGGGTAAAAATGTGTTTAACAAGTCACATAATACGTTTCTATGGACTCAATAATAGCGTTTCACATAATTTTTTTTATGACTACCTCATCTCTGTACCCCACACATACAATTATCTGTAAGGTCCCTCAGTCGAGCAGGGAATTTCAAACACAGATTCAACCCCAAAGACCAGGGTGGTTTTCCAATGCCTCGCAATGAATGGCATCTATTGGTAGAGGATTTAAAAATTACCACTCTTCATATTTTCAAGCATGGTGGTGGCTGCATCATGTTATGGGTATGCTCGTCATCGGCAAGCAAGAGGGAGATTTTTAGGATGAAAATAAACAGAATAGAGCTAAGCACAGGAAACATCCTAGAGGAATACAGTATTCAGTCTGCTTTCCAACAGACACTGGGTGTAACGGTTCTCTTGTTGTGAAGTTGAGGCGGACCAAAACGCAGCGTGCATAACACGGTGCCACTGCATAACACGGTGCCTGTCCGGTCTCTCTAGCCCCCCTGTAAGCACAGGGAGTCTGCCCAGGTCTCCTACCTGGCGTAGCCATACTCCCTGTTAGCCCCCCCCCAATACATTTTTGGGGCTGCCTCTCGGGCTTCCTTCCGCGCCGCCGTGCCTGCTTCGCCAACTCCATTCTCTGATAACCTTCCGCGCACTGCTCCATCGAATCCCAGGCGGGCTCCGGCACTCTCCCTGGGTCGGCCGCCCACCTGTCGATCTCCTCCCAAGTAGTATACTCCATGCCATTGCTGTCCATAACGTCCTCCTTTCGCTGCTGCCTGTTAACACGCTGCTCGGTCCGAGTTGGGTGGGTGATTCTGTAACGGTTCTCTTGTTGTGAAGTTGAGGCGGACCAAAACGCAGCGTGGTGGTTGTTCATTGTATTTTAATGAAGACACTATACATGAACAAACTAACGAAAACAAGAAACGTGAGAACTCAAAACAGCCCTATCTGGTGCAAACACAAAGACAGGAACAATCACCCACAAACACACAGTGAAACCCAGGCTACCTAAGTATGATTCTCAATCAGAGACAACTAATGACACCTGCCTCTGATTGAGAACCATACTAGGCCGAAACATAGAAATACCCAAATCATAGAAAAACAAACAGACTGCCCACCCAACTCACGCCCTGACCATATTAACTACATACAAAACAAAGGAAATAGAGGTCAGAACGTGACAGTACCCCCCCCCCCAAAGGTGCGGACTCCGGCCGCAAAACCTTGACCTATAGGGGAGGGTCTGGGTGGGCGTCTGTCCGCGGTGGCGGCTCTGGCGCGGGACGCGGACCCCACTTCACCATTGTCTTAGTCCACCTTATTGTCCGCCTCCGTGGCTTACTCACAATGCCCACCCCTCTCAATGACCCCACTGGACAGAGGGGCTGCTTGGGACAGAGGGGCAGCTCGGGACAGAGGTGAAGCAGCTGCTCGGGACAGAGGGACAACTGCTCGGGACAGAGGGGCAGCTGCTCGGGACAGAGGGGCAGCTGCTCGGGGCAGAGTGGCAGCTGCTCGGGACAGAGGGGCAGCTGCTCGGGACAGAGGGGCAGCTGCTCGGGACAGAGGGTCAGCTGCTCGGGACAGAGGGGCAGCTGCTCGGGGCAGAGGAGCTCCGGCAGCGGCGCCGGACAGGCGGGAGGCTCCGGCAGCGGCGCCGGACAGGCGGGAGGCTCCGGCAGCGGCGCCGGACAGGCGGGAGGCTCCGGCAGCGGCGCCGGACAGGTGGGAGGCTCCGGCAGCGGCGCCGGACAGGCGGGAGGCTCCGGCGCCGGACAGGCGGGAGGCTCCGGCAGCGGCGCCGGACAGGCGGGAGGCTCCGGCAGCGGCGCCGGACAGGCGGGAGGCTCCGGCGCCGGACAGGCGGGAGGCTCCGGCAGCGGCGCCGGACAGGTGGGAGGCTCCGGCAGCGGCGCCGGACAGGCGGGAGGCTCCGGCAGCGGCGCCGGACAGGCGGGAGGCTCCGGCGCCGGACAGGCGGGAGGCTCCGGCAGCGGCGCCGGACAGGCGGGAGGCTCCGGCAGCGGCGCCGGACAGGCGGGAGGCTCCGGCAGCGGCGCCGGACAGGCGGGAGGCTCCGGCAGCGGCGCCGGACAGGCGGGAGGCTCCGGCAGAGGCGCCGGACAGGCGGGAGGCTCCGGCAGAGGCGCCGGACAGGCGGGAGGCTCCGGCAGAGGCGCCGGACAGGCGGGAGGCTCCGGCAGCGCTGGACAGGAGGGAGGCTCCGGCAGAGGCGCCGGACAGGCGGGAGGCTCCGGCAGAGGCGCCGGACAGGCGGGAGGCTCCGGCAGAGGCGCCGGACAGGCGGGAGGCTCCGGCAGCGCTGGACAGGAGGGAGGCTCCGGTAGCGCCGGAAAGGCGGGAGGCTCCGGCAGAGGCGCCGGACAGGCGGGAGGCTCCGGCAGAGGCGCCGGACAGGCGGGAGGCTCCGGCAGAGGCGCCGGACAGGTGGGAGGCTCCGGCAGAGGCGCAGGACAGGCGGGAGGCTCCGGCAGAGGCGCCGGACAGGCGGGAGGCTCCGGCAGAGGCGCAGGACAGGCGGGAGGCTCCGGCAGCGCTGGACAGGAGGGAGGCTCTGGTAGTGCTGGACAGGCGAGGCGCACTGTAGGCCTGATGCGTGGTGCTGGCACTGGTGGTACTGGGCCGACGACACGCACAGGAAGCCTTGTGCGGGGAGCTGCTACCGGAGGGCTGGGGTGTGGAGGTGGTACTGGAAAGACCGGACCGTGCAGGCGCACTGGAGCTCTTGAGCACCGAGCCTGCCCAACCTTACCTGGTTGAATGCTCACGGTCGCCCTGCCAGTGCGGCGTGGTGGAATAGCCCGCACTGGGCTATGCAGGCGAACCGGAGACACCGAGCGCAAGGCTGGTGCCATGTAAGCCGGCCCAAGGAGACGCACTGGTGACCAGCTGCGTAGAGCCGGCTTCATGGCATTAGGCTCGACGCTCAATCTAGCCCGGCCGACACGCGGAGCTGGAATATACCGCACCGGGCTATGCACCCGCACTGGAGACACCGTGCGCACCACTGCATAACACGGTGCCTGTCCGGTCTCTCTAGCCCCCCTGTAAGCACAGGGAGTCTGCCCAGGTCTCCTACCTGGCGTAGCCATACTCCCTGTTAGCCCCCCCCCAATACATTTTTGGGGCTGCCTCTCGGGCTTCCTTCCGCGCCGCCGTGCCTGCTTCGCCAACTCCATTCTCTGATAACCTTCCGCGCACTGCTCCATCGAATCCCAGGCGGGCTCCGGCACTCTCCCTGGGTCGGCCGCCCACCTGTCGATCTCCTCCCAAGTAGTATACTCCATGCCATTGCTGTCCATAACGTCCTCCTTTCGCTGCTGCCTGTTAACACGCTGCTCGGTCCGAGTTGGGTGGGTGATTCTGTAACGGTTCTCTTGTTGTGAAGTTGAGGCGGACCAAAACGCAGCGTGGTGGTTGTTCATTGTATTTTAATGAAGACACTATACATGAACAAACTAACGAAAACAAGAAACGTGAGAACTCAAAACAGCTCTATCTGGTGCAAACACAAAGACAGGAACAATCACCCACAAACACACAGTGAAACCCAGGCTACCTAAGTATGATTCTCAATCAGAGACAACTAATGACACCTGCCTCTGATTGAGAACCATACTAGGCTGAAACATAGAAATACCCAAATCATAGAAAAACAAACATAGACTGCCCACCCAACTCACGCCCTGACCATATTAACTACATACAAAACAAAGGAAATAGAGGTCAGAACGTGACACTGGGAGACAAATTCACCAGGACAATGACCTAAAACAAAAGGCCAAATATGCCCTGCTTACCAAGATGACATTGAATGTCCCTAAGTGGCCAAGTTACAGTTTTGACTTAAATCGGCTCGAAATTCTATGGCAAGACTGGCTGTCTAGCAATAATCAACAACCAAATTGACAGAGCTTAAATAGTTTTTTTAAGAATAATGTTCAAATATTGTACCATTCAGGTGTGCAAAGCTTGTAGAGACTTTCCCAGAAAGACACACAGCTGTAATTGCTGTCAAAGGTGATTTTAACATGTATTGACTCGAGGTTGAATACCTATCTAATCAAGATGAGTGTTTTATTTTTCATTCATTTTTTATTTTTTTTACAAACGTTGACATTAGAGTATTTTGTGTGCATCACTGACAAAAAAATGACAAATCCATTTTAATCCCACTTTGTAACAACAAAATGTGGAAGAAGTAAAGGAGTGTGAATACTTTCTGAAGGCACTGTAAGACTTCTACAATCGTAAGACCCACTAATTTAATTATTTTATCAAAATACTTTAGCCTACATTTTCTTTTGAAATAATCACGGCTATGGATTTCAAGTCTGTCTGAAAATGCAAAACATTTTTACAAATGTAACCAAAACTATGCATAATGCACATTCACTTATTGTAGCAGGCACTATAGAAAATTACACACCATTCTGTCCATCTCCAACTAGCCTGCTAGCCTGTCCACGTTGTTCAGATCTAGTGTCCACTTTAAAATCAAGTGGCCTACCTATTATTTCTCAGAATGAGAATGTTTTATGTTAGTTTTATGCCTATTGCACATTTAGAAATCACAGAATAGACAGCTAGGATAGTATACTGTAAGTGTCTTTGGCTAAAACAGCTGCTAGTGGTACATGGTGCCGCACATGACAAACTGAGCATTAATTTTCCAGAATCAATGTTCATTGATACTCCTATTTCAGTAGTGTCTGCTTCGTGCAAACTGAGGAGTTGAGACATAAAGAGTACCATTAGAAAGGTTAATTTCTTAATTTCAGTGTTCATATGACTGATTCTGTTGTACCAAACCTCAAATGCAAATAGTGAGTTTTAACCGCTTGTCGGAGAGAAAGAATTGCTCTCATCTTTGTTGTTGTGTGTGGCAGGGTGAGGGGTATGTAAATGAGAAGGTGCACAGTTACAGAAGAAGGAGCGAGGGAAGAAAAGACAACATCATAACAAGCAGACATAAACATTCATAATAACAGAAAATGTGCATTTGGAATGTCGCGCTAAAACTTGCATTCAAATTAATACAATTCATTTGATATATCGCACAGCCATAATGTGATGTAAGGGGTGCGAACTGACGGCAGAGAAGTCAGACGCAGTTGAGCAATAACTGTGTTTCCAACAGCGCAGTTTATTAACAAAAAACCCACCGGAAAACAGACTAATAAAATAAATAGGTACATAACCCAACACACACCAGGACAGACGTGCACAAGCACTTACAATAAACAATCACCGACAAGGACATGAGAGGGAACAGAGGGTTAAATACACAACATGTAATTGATGGGATTGGAACCAGGTGTGATGGAAGACAAGACAAAACCAAAGGAAAATGAAAAGAAGATCAGCGATGGCTAGAAGGTCGGTGACTTTGACCGCCGAACACTGCCCAAACAAGGAGAGGGACCAACTTTGACGGAAGTCGTGACGTGAACCGATACAGTATGCCTATAAAACATTATTTCATGTGAGCCTGAACCTCAACTACCACCTTTTTCAATACGAGACTAGGGAGTACAAATTGTGTTTTTTACATTGGATAAAAGTAGAGGCTACGAGCTTGAAAATAGTATATCATACACTACAGTTGAAGAACAATGGGAAAGTAATTCTGCTTTGAAAGTTAATAAACTTGTAACCTCACTTTAGAGAAAGTGGCCCTTGAATGTTTTGGTAAACCTACTGGAGACCTCTTCTTTGTCTACACCCATTCAGCATCGTTCACACCCTCTTAAGCCTTAGCGCCACCCATATTTTTAAAGATTAACATGTGAGGCCATGTACTAAACAACCAAAGATTTCAAGACCGAAGGATGGTTTATACTACAGGTGTGTTCGTCAATTCAATCTGGAGTGCCAGAGTGCACTCTGGGCATTCGTAAACTCAGAGCGTGTTCCTATTGTCCTTTCTTAAATTTAGTGTTTCGCTCTCGGAGCACACTAGACGCTCTGGCCGAGGTGTAGGGTTCTGACCTAACAGCAGTCAAGCACCCAAGCTAACTGGCTGACGTTGGCTAGCTTGCTAGCTACTTCCAGACACAAATGAGAGAACAGCTCACTCTGACCATTTTACTCACCCTAGCAGAGCTGGTTAGGCTGTTTATATGTTAATTAAACGTCAACAGTGAAGAGGCGACTCCGGGATGCTGGCCTTCAAGGCAGAGTTGCAAAGAAAAAGCCATATCTCAGACTGGCCAATAAAAACAAAAGATGGGCAAAATAGCACAGACACTGGACAGAGGAACTCTGCCAAGAAGGCCAGCATCATTGAGTCGCCAATTCACTGTTAACGTTGAGACTGGTGTTTTGCGGGTAATATTTAATGAAGCTCCCAGTTGAGTACTGTTTCTCAAACTAGACACTCTAATGTACTTGTCCTCTTGCTCAGTTGTGCATCAGGGCCTCCCACTCCTCTTTCTATTCTGGTTAGTGCCCGTTTGCGCTGTTCTGAGAAGGGAGTAGTATCTGGCGTTGTACGAGGTCTTCAGTTACTTGGCAATTTCTCGCATTGAATAGCCTTCATTTCTCAGAACAAAAATAGACTGACGAGTTTCAGAAGAAAGTCCTATGTTTCTTGCCATTTTGAGACTGTAATCAAACCTACAAATGCTGGCGCTCCAGATACTCAACTAGTCTAAAGAAGGCCAGTTTTATTGCTTCTTTGATCAGGACAACAGTTTTCAGCTGTGCTAACATAATTTCAAAAGGGTTTTCTAATGATCAATTAGCATTTTCAAATGATAAACTTGGATTAGCTAACACAACGTGCCATTGGAACACAGGAGTGATGGTTGCTGATAATGGGCCTCTGTTCGCCTATGTAGATATTCCATTAAGAATCTGCCGTTTCCAGCTGCAATAGTCATTTACAACATTAACCCTGTCTACACTGCATTTCGGATCAATTTGATGTTATTTTAATGGACAAAAAATTTGCTTTTCTTTCAAAAACAATGACATTTCTAATTGACCCCAAATTTTTGAACTGTAGTGGACATGAAACAGCAGCAACATTTGATTTTTATTTATTTTATTTGACCTTTATTTAACTAGGCAAGTCAGTTAATAACAAATTCTTATTTACAATGACGGCCTACCCTGGCCAAACTCTTCCCTAACCCGGACAACTCCGGGCCAATTGTACGCCGCCCTATGGGACTCCCAAACACGGCCGGTTGTGATATAGCCCGGGATCGAACCCGGGTCTGTAGTGACACCTCTAGCGCTGCGATTACACACACATTATAAACCAGGCTTTTAAAGTTATACCTGCGTCTCAAATGGCCCCCTCTTCCCTATTGAGTGCACTACATTTACGGGCTCTGAACAAAAGTAGTGCTCTATATAGGGAATTGGATTCCATTTGGGACACAGACTCTGTCTCTGAGAAATGTCTGTCATGCTAGAAAAATCCCATTCCTGCATCCCAGCATGCCTAAAACTGCTTTAAAAGGCAGTTTCAGTTCAGAAGCAGATGGATCATCACAGCAAGTTGCCGTGACGTGTAGTATAAGCTGAACTGGCATGAAGGTCAGAGACAACATCTTCAGGCTCGATGACTCTAAAGTTCTATAGTGGAATGAAGCTTAAAGTTTATCTTCTGCTGTAAGGTACTGTATAGAGGACTCGCCACAGGAATAAACCTTTTGACAGTTGACGCAAAAAAATATTTCTTGACAGGCTTTAGATTGACCCATCCAGCATGAGTGTTATGATGGCACTGCAATTGCCCTCTGCTCCTATAGTCTACTTTCTCAATAGCCATTGAGTGATTTCATTCATGTTGATTATGTATGCATACAGTGATGTAATGCACTGTATAAAAAGCTGTGTGCTCTTGATTGTTATCACGACATGGTTGCATACAGTGTTTTACCTCCTTTTGTATTACACCTGCTGTGTAAATAAATGTATGTCGTTAATCACATCCACTCATTCTCAAATCACTTTTGCTTGGCATACTTCATCTAACAATACACGATCAACAATCCAGTCTGCAATGACCGCCCCAGTCTTAGTCCGTAGTCCCTGCCTCGCATGATAATGACCACATTAATTTCACATGTTTTTGCATTCTTCACAAAAGCATGCCGTGGTGGCTGGTCATGGATAAGGTCACAGATCACAAGGGAACATACTAGCTGCTCATAGTAATTTAATATGTGTGCCAAATGGCACCCTATTCCCTTTATAGTGCACTACTATTGACCAGAGCCCTGTGGGTCCTGATCAAAAGTAGTGCACTATAGGGAATAGGTTGCCATTTGGGACACAGCGATAGTGTTGAAAATGAGTTGGTATTCCCAAACATTGCCTCACACCTAACTTGACTCCCAACTCTTCATCTCATGCCTGTGCTGACTGCTGACTCCACACATCCCTGCTGCTGCAAGCATAGACATCAACACAATGTGAAGAGATCAGGGGAACGGACCACTGTGCTCACACATGGTGTCAGCTTTTCTTTATATTCCTCCTTTTCTCTCTCTCTCTCTCTCTCTCTCTCTCTCTCTCTCTCTCTCAATTCAATTCTAGGGTCTTTATTGGCATGGAAACGTGTTAACATTGCCAAAGCAAGTGAGGTAGATAATATACAAAAGTGAAATAAACAAAAATTAACAGTAAACATTACACATACAGAAATGTCAAAACAATAAAGACATTACAAATGTCATATTATACATATACATATATATATATATATATATATATATATATATATATACAGTGTTGTAACAATGTACAAATGGTTAAAGAACACAAGGGAAAATAAATAAGCATAAATATGGGTTGTATTTACAATGGTGTTTGTTCTTCACTGGTTGCCCTTTTCTTGTGGCAACAGGTCACAAATCTTGCTGCTGTGATGGCACACTGTGGAATTTCCCCCAGTAGATATGGGAGTTTATCAAAATTGGATTTGTTTTCTAATTCTTTGTGGATCTGTGTAATCTGAGGGAAATATGTATCTCTAATATGGTCATACGTTGGACAGGACGTTAGGAAGTGCAGCTCAGTTTCCACCTCATTTTGTGGGCAGTGTGCACATAGCCTGTCTTCTCTTGAGAGCCAGGTCTGGCTACGGCGGCCTTTCTCCATAGCAAGGCTATGCTCACTGAGTCTGTACATAGTCAAAGCTTTCCTTTAACCTGTCTAAGATATTGGTTCCCAATTGGGAATCAACCCTCCCACGTTCAGCTGAAACGGTGGCGCATGGAACGCAAAAATATTCTTAAAAATATTTAACCTCCACACATTAACAAGTCCAATAGCTCAAATGAAAGATAAACACCTTGTTCATCTAGCCAGCAAGTCAGATTTATAAAATGTTTTACGGCGAAAACATAGCACATATATATGTCAAACCACCACCAGACACAGCTCATTTGAATAGCCAAAACATGCAATCAACAAACGCAGGATTAAAAAATAAATCGTTCACTAACCTTTTGAAAATCTTCATCAGATGACAGTAATAGGACATGTTACACAGTACATTTTTTTTTTCAATAATATGCCATTTATATCCATAAATGTCCATTTACAGTGAGTTCACGTTCAGAAATTACTCAAAAATGCCCGCAGGAAATCTAGGTAGCGCGGCAAGATAACGTAAATAGACATCATAAACTTTGACTAAATATACATGTTCTACATATAGTTAGAAAGATACACTGCTTCTTTATGCAACCGCTTTGTTAGATTTATTTTTAACGTTACAGAAATCGCACACTATTCAATATGCTGAGACGGCGCTCAGTTACAAGCTACATTTCTACGTAATGTTGGAGTCAACAGAAACACAGATTTAAGCATAAATATTCCCTTACCTTCGATGGTCTTCGTTCAGAATGTTCTGGAAGGCTTCATACTTACCCAATACATCGTTTGGTTTCAAGTCTTGCGTCTTTGTATTAGCTACTGCTAATAACATCAGCTGAAATGCACCCAAAACGTCCTCTGGTCCGGAAAAGTTGCGCATCAAAACTTCAAAATTACATATTAAATGTCGACTAAACAGGTCAAACTAAGTGCAGAAGCAAGCTTTATGATGTTTTAGACACACAAAACAAACTTCAATTCAATCGGCCATCGTCTGCCCTTCTCTTGAGTGCTGGAACAAAGGAATGGCTGGGACCAATTCGCGCCACTACGCACAGCCTATTTTCTCGTGGCACGCACTAATTTCACTCCCATAGGGTCAATTCTCGCGGGATTTGAACGATTCAAAGCTCTACTGAAAGAGGACATCTAGTGGAAGAGATAGAAAGTCAGAATCATAACTGGTTGGGAAGGGTGGGGGCGATGACGTCAAAGTTGCTCCAACTTTCATGACCACAAAAACTAGTTTGGAAGAATGCCTGCCCTGTGAGTTCTGCTATACTTACAGACATAATTCCAACGGTTTTAGAATCTTTAGAGTGTTTTCTATCCAATAATAATTTTTATATGCATATATTAGCAATTTTTGACAGATTTTTTTTTCAGTTTACTAGGGGTACCCAATCTCTCCAAAGGGGGCATATGTCTGCCATATCCTTAACAGGTTTTAAGTTTTGGTCAGTCACAGTGGTCAGGTATTCTGCCACTGTGTACTCTCTGTTTAGGGCCAAATAGCATTCTAGTTTGCTCTGTTTTTTTGTTAATTCTTTCCAATGTGTCAAGTAATTATCTTTTTATTTTCTCATGATTTGGTTGGGTCTAATTGTGCTGCTGTCCTGGGGCTCTGTGGGGTGTGTTTGTGTTTGTGAACAGAGCCCCAGGACCAGCTTGCTTAGGGGACTCTTCTCCAGGTTCATCTCTCTGTAGGTGATGGCTTTGTTATGGAAGGTTTGGGAATCGCTTCCTTTTAGGTGGTTGTAGAATTTAACGGCTCTTTTCTGGATTTTGATAATAAGTGGGCATCAACCTAATTCTGCTCTGCATGCATTATTTGGTGTTCTACGTTGTACACGGATTATATTTTTGCAGAATTCTGCATGCAGAGTCTCAATTTGGTGTTTGTCCCATTTTGTGAGGTCTTGGTTGGTGAGCGGACCCCAGACCTCACAACCATAAAGGGCAATGGGCTCTATGACTGATTCAAGTATTTTTAGCCAGATCCTAATTGGTATGTAGAATTTTAAGTTCCTTTTGAAGGCCCTTCTTGCCTTGTCTCTCAGATCGTTCACAGCTTTGTGGAAGTTACCTGTGGCGCTGATGTTTAGGCCAAGGTATGTATAGTTTTTTGTGTGCTCTAGGGCAACAGTGTCTAGATGGAATTTGTATTTGTGATCCTGGCAACTGGACATTTTTTGGAACAGCATTATTTTGGTCTTACTGAGATATACTGTCAGGGCCCAGGTCTGGCAGAATCTGTGCAGAAGATCTAGGTGCTGCTGTAGGCCCTCCTTGGTTGGTGACAGAAGCACCAGATCATCAGCAAACAGTAGACATTTGACTTCGGATTCTAGTAGGGTGAGGCCGGGTGCTGCAGACTTTTCTAGTGCCCGCGCCAATTTGTTGATATATATGTTGAAGAGGGTGGGGCTAAAGCTGCATCCCTGTCTCACCCCACGACCCTATGTGAAGAAATGTGTGTGTTTTTTGCCAATTTTAACCGCACACTTGTTGTTTGTGTACATGGATTTTATAATGTCGTACGTTTTACCCCCAACACCACTTTCCATCAATTTGTATAGCAGACCCTCATGCCAAATTGAGTCGAAGGCTTTTTTGAAATCAACAAAGCATGAGAAGACTTTGCCTTTGTTTTGGTTTGTTTGGTTGTCAATTAAGGTGTGCAGGGTGAATACATGGTCTGTTGTACGGTAATTTGGTAAAACGCCAATTTGACATTTGCTCAGTACATTGTTTTCATTGAGGAAGTGTACGAGTCTGCTGTTAATGATCTCTCTCTCTCTCTCTCTCTCTCTCTCTCTCTCTCTCTCTCTCTCTCTCTGTGTGTGTCTTGTGTGTGTGTCTCTCTCTCTCTGTCTCTCGCTCTCTGTGTGTCTCTCTCTTTCTGTGTGTTTGTGTGTGTGTTTCTCTCTGTGTGTGTGTGTGTGTCTCTCTGTGTGTCTTGTGTGTGTGTCTCTCTCTCTCTCTCTGACTCTCTCTCTCTCTCTCTCTCTCTCTCTCTCTGTGTGTCTCTCTCTCTGTGCGTGTGACTCTCTCACTCTGTGTCTGTGTCTCTCGGTGTCGCTGTCTGTCTGTACAGGATGAGCGTTTACTAGGTAGCTTGCAGCCAGCCATGCCTTCTTTGAAAGAGCATATTTGATTACATCAGTAAATCTGGCTGTAGGGAGGTTGGGGGGGGGGGGGGGGTGGGTGAGCTCCTCACACGTGTCCGAGTGCATCCCCAATGGCACCCTATTATCTACATAGTGCACTCCTGCTTTTGGCCCTGGTCAAAAATGGTGCATTATAAAGAGGGAATAGGTTGCCATTGGGGAAGTAAACTATCTCAGGTTGGGCTGGATGGGAAAGTACAAAGAGGAGAGAAAGAGACAGAGAGAGAGAGCAGGCAAGGTCGGGCACATGAACACACACACAAACACACACACATACACACACTGTCCAGGCTTAATTAGCATGAATCACTTCTCATCTTGTAAATTCTGCCTGCTGCCAATTATCAATGATTATGCCCTAATAGCTTCAGGGTAGGTGACCTGGGTTCAAGGCTGGCTGTACACCATAACATTCACTCAACAGGATTCAGTGGTAAAAAAAATAATCTAAATTATGCTTGGTGATGGCTGTTAAAATAAAGCCTCCTCCCCAACACTTATTCTAAAACCCTTTTGAAAAACCCACCTGCTATCAGCTACACTGATCAAATTGTAAATGTACTGTAGATGGGTTTCAGCAGCCACAGACATTTGCTATTTAAGATCCAAGAAATTTCTCACAGCACTGTTAATACCATTTGCTGTTAATGCCATTTGCTGTTAATATCATTTGCTGTTAATACAATTTGCTGTTAATGCCATTTGCTGTTAATGCCATTTGCTGTTAATACCATTTGCTGTTAATACCATTTGCTGTTAATACCATTTGCTGTTAATGCCATTTGCTGTTAATACCATTTGCTGTTAATACCATTTGCTGTTAATACCATTTGCTGTTATTACCATTGTTGGGTATACAGTAGTGAGGGTGTCTGCTATTGGAATCCAAGTGGTTTAGATCCCTAGTGTTCCTATTGCCAATAATATAACCACTTAGCCCTCACCCCATCTATAAGATGTGACAATGGGCCTGTAAGTCCAATAATAAAGGTAACTACATGCTTAGTAATGGGCTTCTAAGACATTTGCTTATCTCTATCTTAACTGCTGGCTAAGGAGGAGCCATGGAGCGACACTTTTTATCTGGTTAAGACTGCAGTGAACAAAGAGAGAGCACACCATACCCCAGAGGGGATAAAGGGGGATTTAAAACTAATTTACATTCTGCAATTGATTCCACACACCACCCTGTCTGTAATGTCAGTCATTCGCTTCCTTTAGAGGTTTAATTAAATCCCTGACTGAGTTCTGTTCGGATTTCTGATTTGAAGTCGGAATCAATATGAGCAAAGTGTCCAAAGATTGGAGCTGTAAATCAATTTCAACAATGCTTCCAGAATCAGAATCACCTTTATTAGCCAAGTGCATTTACACAAGCACATTTACAATATTAACAACGAGGTCCAATACACCACCCTATCAATTACTGAATTATATAATAATGAATAAGTGTTATGGATCTGCCAGCTGAAAGGCAAATGCCTCATTACAGGGCATGGACATTTAACATTTACACAAACTTGGTGATATGATGCTGCAGTGATAGTCAACATTTAGAGACATAAAACAGACATAGTAGTTTACACAGTTTACATTTCATTATATAGAAACCCAGCTCTATGTCTCCGAGGAGGGAGTCCTCTTCCTTCTCTGCTCTACACACGCTGATGCTGATGGTAGTGGTGGTGGGGTGTCAGGAGATATTATCTCTCTAATGGTTAGCTACCTAGCTGCCTTCCTCTTCCCTGCTCTTTTGCTCATTCCCCTTTAATATTGCATTGTTGCAAGATCTCCCATAAGCCATGTCCTTTTCCCCTTTTTACACCTTCCTAATATTGACTTGTACCCGCTTTTGCCGTCAGAACAGCCTCAATTCATTGGGGCATGGACTCTACAAGGTGTCGAAAGCATTCCACAGGGATGCTGGAGCATGTTGACTCCAATGCTTCCCACAGTTGTGTGAAGTTGGCTGGATGTCCTTTGGGTGGTGGACCATTCTTGATACACACAGGAAAATGTTGACGGTGAAAAACCCAGCGGCGTTTCTTTAAAAAACAAGGACATTTCTAAGTGACCCCAAACTTTTGAATGGTTGTGTAGGCATTTCCTCAATTACCTCGACTAACCGGTGCCCCCGCATTTCCTTGACTAACCGGTACCCCCTGTATATGGCCTCGCTATTGTTCTTTAACTGCTGCTGTTTAATTATTTGTTACTTTTATTTCTTATATTTTACTTATCTATTTGTTACCTAACATATTGTTCTTAAAACTGCACTGTTGGTTAAGGGCTTGTAAGTAAGCATTTCACTGTAAGGTCTACATTCACCTGTTGTGTTCCGCGCAAGTGACAAATAACATTTGATTTGATTTGAATTGAATACAAACAGTGTACATTGTTCCTGTGCCATGGAAATGCACATTTTAATCAATCTAAGTGTGCTTACTGCATGAAATAACGTGTAACGTATTGCACTCCGAAGCAGCCGTCAGGGGCATTCTAATATCTCCAAGGCTGTAAGACCCCTTGAGTTGGATGTAAAAGTGGATTTTTATGTTTAATAGTTTGAACTTGTATAATGTATGAGCTCGTAAAAAATTCAATATATTATATGGATAGAACTCCCAGGTGCAGTGTATATAGTTAACATTAGTTCCCTCTTATTAGGTTTAGCCTCGGGTACATACAATGGTGTTGTTGCCACGTGGGAGAAACAGCACAGACTTCACATCCTCAATCTATCTCTCCACAGACTGAAGTTATGTCAGAAATGATCAGCTTCTATTTGGCGAGAGGTCAAGTGAAATATTAGGAGAGGTCCAATACATCACTCTATCAATTACTGAATGATATATTAATAAGTCAATGTTATGGATCTGACAGCTGAAAGGCAAATGCCTCATTACAGTGCATTAGCATTTCACATACCGTATTGAGTCTGTGTGTTGGAGACATACATTGGAATATCAGAAACTGCTAATTGGAGTTTCTTGTAGGATTGTTTTAGCAATAATTCAGTCGCTAGTGTTTACTGCATAGGCCTAGTAAATCCAGAGCATTTGCTTTGGATATTGTTAAAATGCCTGATGAACCATATAGGAGATCATACACAGATTGAATGGAATATAAAGCCTGCTATGTTACAGTTTACTTCTTGGGTAAACCTTCTGGAATGTCTTAGACTGTCACTGCATTCTTAAAACATAATGAAATAAAACCGCTGTTGTTGGGAACAGTTGGTTGAAATGGCTGTAATACATCTCAGGGCTATGATCAGATGAGGCTTATCCATCTGTTGTTGGGAACGGTTGGTTGAAATGGCTGTAATACATCTCAGGGCTATGTTCAGATGAGGCTTATCCATCTGTTGTTGGAAACGGTTGGTTGAAATGGCTGTAATACATCTCAGGGCTATGATCAGATGAGGCTTATCCATCTTTGGTTTGTAAGTGCCCAGGATTTGTCTGGTAATTCTGTGACTAAACCAGTACTTTTAAAACATTGAGGCTGGCTTATAGTAGTCTGTGATGTGGTATTAAATAAGATGTGCTAGAGTCGGCCTCAACTCAGGGTTTATAGGCCATTTCCCTGGATCCGACATCAGCCACCTTGTAAATAAATCAGGCCCGACGACAAGGCTTTCCTCTCTGGAGATTTAATTTACCTCACCACCACTGAGCCAATGCGGGCGATTTTCACATCAGAACAGTACAAGGCAGACCGTCTGAGAGAAAGTGGGCTTAATGGTAAAGAGATAGAGGGAGTGGGGGGAGAGCGAGATGGAGGGAGGGAAAGAAACAAGACATTTGAAGTTACCGGTACATTTCCTTTTCTGATTGACAGACGAAATTAGTTAGAAATGGAGATTTGTCATGCAGTCAGTTTGTAATTAGTTTCTGGTCCTTCAATGTAAATGTACCTGGGAAGGAACTGTGGTAATGCCTTTGCTATTGTTGATAGAGTGATCAAACTCATTCAGTCTCCGGTCTAGACTCCAACCAACCATTCGGATTAACAAGGAACAGTTTTCTCTCCGGCTCAAGCCATCACCAGTCACTGAGTTTATAATCACGTCAGGAACAATGCCGATGACTCGCCATATTAGTCATCATTAATTGCCAGTCATTGCTATGTAACTGTGTGGCTTTAAATACCAATGTCCTCTTCCCAAATGGCACCCTACTACCTATACAGTGCACTACTTTTGACCAAAGCCCTATGTAGTGCACTAAATTGGGAATAGGGTGCAATTTGGAACTATTGCCAATTCCTACTTTTCACATCTGGAGACAAATCATGAATCCAAAGACACCACAAGGTAAAACATTGTTATACTGTAGTGACTACTATACAATCAAACTACTCTTCCATAAACATGCGTTTTGTATTCAATATAAAGACTTGAGACCATGTTTATATCTAAGGAGCTTGTGATATGCTCCCTTTTTTAAAGCTGGATCAATTCAGCAACAAGACGATACATACTGCTGAAAGATCGTTTTCTTTCCTGAATATGTAAAGCAAATGCAATGCGAATTCATCAGAATTTCCAGCGCCAAAATCTATTTAGTGTGCGAAAGTCTAACAAGGCCAGATTGATTCAGCAGCATTGTGAGGATTAGGAGTGAAGACACTTCATGTTTGTAACATAAGACTGAAAATGTAACTTAATAGCAAGGATTGACTTTAATTAAAGGAACTTTCAGTGGAATTCTGATGTTTTCTTCTCCACCACTTGGCTTTTGCCAGTCGTTGATATGATGTCTCAACTTCACCCAAAAATGAGTAGCAGTTGACCAGAAATTGAGCTTTTCAATTAGTTTTCTACGGCTATGTTTCATGAATAAACATTAGGTAATTTATATGCGAAACTATATGCTAAATTAATCATTGAAATTATGAATGCATCCCTTTTGCAGGAGAAAGTCTTCATCCTGCACCACTTCCTCCCAACAAAGTTTTGTCAGTATCAGGCTTGGATGCCAACATTTCTTTACAGGTGTCACTGAACGATAACATTGAATCTATTTGTGACATTGAAAATTAAGAAGCTTTAGCTTTAATTGATATTTGCCTTGAGGCATTATTTTTCTCCTCTCACTTCAAGCCATGGAAGAGACAGCCGTGTTCATTTTCAGTTATAATTGTCTGATCCAATCAGGGTGTTGTCCCCTCCTTTTTTTAGGGTAAAATTATCCTCAAACCATTTTTGAAATGTAACATTATCAGGGACTCCCATTGAGACCAAGGACTCTTTTTCAAAGGAGCCCTGCATGAACACCATTTTTGAAATGTAGAACATGCAATACTACAAGCAATTTAAGAAGCAAACACGTTACTACTCAACAATGCAGTCCTCCAATAAGAATTTAAACTTCCCTAGTCTCGAGGCATCAGAGCATCAAAGGTGCAGAGAGCTCTGCAGATCATTCTATACACGAGCGCAAATTTGACCTAATTATGTGGTGATCGATAGGACCTCTATAGTTAACCCTCACTGTGATCTGGTCTGGTGACTAGTATGTGAACACTACCACTATAATAGACAGGTACCAGTCTCCTAGGCAGACTCACCAACCTATGTGAACATTCTACCTCCCTCCCTAGGGATTCTGAAACATGCTAATTTGATGGAACTGTTGATACAGCCCTGTCTCTCTGTGAGGACTTGAGAGGTGAAAATGAGTGGGGGCTAACTAAGCATGGGTGGGTTATGCAGGCTTAAGAGAAGGATCACTTTAAGAGACAAGAAGTAGATGGTGCAAACGCAGACAGGCCTCTGGTGGAAGTATTTATATTCTTTATTCTCTGCCAGCCTTTCTGGGGATGTGTGCACAGAGGTAGTGTCAATAACTGACAGTCTGTCTCAGTCAATCAGCATACCCAGGGGCTCATAGCCTCTGGTGCATGGAGAGGACTCAACAGCACCCTCATAACTGACGGGGCTACAGATCTATGAACTAGAATTACTTTGAGTCAACCTTTCACGGAGCAGGTTTATGGGTTTGTTGAGTTTGGCACACACAGCTGTTACTCACCTTTTTAAACGAGTAACAATACATCTAATGCTTTTCAAAGTCTTACAGTAAAGCTGTGTTTGAAAATAATAACACCATCTCATTTACAGAAGAGTTACTGCTCTAATCGGACCATGCACATTTTAAGACAATCTGTAAAGGTGATCTGTAAAGCACTTTGTGACAACTACTGATGTAGAAAGGGCTTTATGCATGCAGTGCATCTGATCCTCCAGGACAGACCATAAGACAGGCTAGATACTTTCTTTCCCTTTTTTTTAAAACTTCTGGTGCCGACAGAGATGGCCTCCTCGCTTCGCGTTCCTAGGAAACTATAGAGTATTTTGTTTTTTTACGTGTTATTTATTACATTGGTACCCCAGGTAATCTTAGGTTTTATTACATATATTCAGGAGGAACTACTGGATATAAGAGCAACGTCAACTCACCATCATTACGACCAGGAATACGACTTTCTCGAAGTGGATCCTGTGTTTTGCCCACCACCCGGGACAATGGATCGGATCCCAGCCGGCGAACCAATACAACGACGCCGTAAAAGGGGCAGACTAAGCGGTCTTCTGGTCAGGCTCCGGAGACGGGCACATCGCGCACCGCTCCCGAGCATACTACTCGTCAATGTCCAGTCTCTTGACAACAAGGTTGATGAAATCCGAGCAAGGGTAGCATTCCAGAGAGACATCAGAGACTGTAACGTTCTTTGCTTCACGGAAACATGGCTCACTCGAGACACGCTATCGGAGTCGGTACAGCCAGCTGGTTTCTTCACGCATCGTGCCGACAGAAACAAACATCTTTCTGGTAAGAAGAGGGGCATGGGGGTATGCCTTATGATTAACGAGACGTGGTGTGATCATAACAACATACAGGAACTCAAGTCCTTCTGTTCACCTGACTTAGAATTCCTCACAATCAAATGTCGACCGCATTATCTACCAAGAGAATTCTCTTCATTTATAATCACAGCCGCATATATTCCCCCCCAAGCAGACACATCGATGGCCCTGAACGAACTTTATTTGACTCTATGTAAACTGGAAACTACATATCCTGAGGCTGCATTCATTGTAGCTGGTGATTTTAACAAGGCTAATCTGAAAACAAGACTCCCTAAATTCTATCAGCATATCGATTGTGCTACCAGGGCTGGTTAAACCCTGGATCATTGTTATTCTAACTTCCGCGATGCATATAAGGCCCTCCCCCGCTCTCCTTTCGGAAAAGCTGACCACGACTCCATTTTGTTGCTTCCAGCGTATAGACAGAAATTAAAACAGGAAGCTACCGCTCTCAGGTCTGTTCAACGCTGGTCCGACCATTCTGATTCCACGCTTCAAGATTGCTTCGATCACGTGGATTGGGATATGCTCCGCATTGTGTCAAACAACAACATTGACGAATACGCTGATTCGGTGAGCGAGTTCATTAGCAAGTGCATTGGCGACGTCGTACCCACAGCAACTATTAAAACATTCTCCATCCGGAAACCGTGGATTGATGGCAGCATTCGCGCGAAACTGAAAGCGCAAACCACTGCTTTTAACCAGGGCAAGGTGACCGGAAACATGACCGAATACAAACAGTGTAGCTATTCCCTCCGCAAGGCAATCAAACAAGCTAAGTGTCAGTATAGAGACAAAGTAGAGTCGCAATTCAATGGCTCAGACACAAGAGGTATGTGGCAGAGGCTACAGTCAATCACGGATTACAAAAAGAAAACCAGCCCCGTCGCGGACCAGGATGTCTTGCTCCCAGACAGACTAAACGTCTTTGCTTGCTTTGAGGTCAATACAGTCCCACTGACACAGCCCGCTACCAAAACCTGCGGAGTCTCCTTCACTGCAGCCGATGTGATTAAAACATTTAAACGTGTTAACCCTCGCGAGGCTGCAGGCCCAGACTGCATCCCCAGCCGCATGCGCAGACCAGCTGGCTGGTGTGTTTACGGACATATTCAATCAATCCTTATCCCAGTCTGCTGTTCCCACATGCTTCAAGAGGACCACCATTGTTCCTGTTCCCAAGAAAGCTAAAGTAACTGAGCTACGGGACTACTGCCCCGTAGCACTCACTTCCGTCATCATGAAGTGCTTTGAGAGACTAGTCAAGGACCATATCACCTCCACCCTACCTGACACCCTAGACCCACTCCAATTTGCTTACCGCCCCAATAGGTCCACAGACAACGCAATCGCAACCACACTGCACACTGCCCTAACCCATCTGGACAATAGGAATAACTATGTGAGAATGCTCTTCATTGACTATAGCTCAGCATTTAACAACTTAGTACCCTCCAAATTCGTCATCAAGTTCGAGACCCTGGGTCTCGACCCCGCCCTGTGCAACTGGGTACTGAACTTCCTGACGGGCCGCCCCCAGGTGGTGAGGGTAGGTAACAACATCTCCACCCCGCTGATCCTCAACACTGGGGCCCCACAAGGGTGCGTTCTGAGTCCTCTCCTGTACTCCCTGTTCACCCATGACTGCGTGGCCATGCACACCTCCAACACAATCATCAAGTTTGCAGACGACACTACAGTGGTAGGCTTGATTACCAACAATGACGAGACGGCCTACAGGGAGGAGGTGAGGGCCCTCGGAGTGTGGTGTCAGGAAAATAACCTCACACTCAACGTCAACAAAACAAAGGAGATGATCGTGGACTTCACAAAACAGCATAGGGAGCACCCCCCTATCCACATTGACGGGACAGTAGTGGAGAGGGTAGAACGTTTTAAGTTTCTCGGCGTAAACATTTACGGACAAACTGATTTGGTCCACCCACACAGACAGCGTTGTGAAGAAGGTGCAGCAGCGCCTCTTCAACCTCAGGAGGCTGAAGAAATGTGGCTTGTCACCAAAAGCACTCACAAACTTTTACAGATGCACAATCGAGAGCATCCTGTCGGGGTGTACAGCAACTGCTCCACCCACAACCGTAAGGCTCTCCAGAGGGTAGTAAGGTCTGCACAACGCATCACTGTGGGCAAACTACCTGCCCTCCAGGACAACTACACCACCCGATGTCACAGGAAGGCCATAAAGATCATCAAGGACAACAACCACCCGAGCCACTGCCTGTTCACCCGTTATCATTCAGAACGCAAGGTCATTACAGGTGCATCAAAGCAGGGACCGAGAGACTGAAAAACAGCTTCTATCTCAAGGCCATCAGACTGTTAAACAGCCACCACTAACATTGAGTGGCTGCTGCCATACATGTACAAATTGTATCACTAGCCACTTTAAACAATGCCACTTAATATAATGTTTACATACCCTACATTACTCATCTCATATGTATATACTGTACTCTATACCACCTACTGCATCTTGCCATCTTTATGTAATACATGTATCACTAGCCACTTTAAACAATGCCACTTAATATAATGTTTACATACCCTACATTACTCATCTCATATGTATATACTGTACTCGATACCATTTACTGCATCTTGCCTATGCCGTTCTGTACCATCACTCATTCATATATCTTTATGTACATATTGTTCATCCCTTTACACTTGTGTGTATAAGGTAGCTGTTGTGAAATTGTTAGGTTAGATTACTCGTTGGTTATTACTGCACTGTCGGAACTAGAAGCACAAGCATTTCGCTACACTCGTATTAACATCTGCTAACCATGTGTATGTGACAAATCAAATTTGATTTGATACTGTTGGGCCCCTTGATACACCTTCATTTAAGTATAAGGACAGTATGACTACAGGACTACAGTATTTCTCTGCTGTTATTCTGTAGGATAATTCTGTGTGTGTGTGTGGGGGGGGGGGGGGGGGGGGGCTGTACTTGCTTGCGCCTCTTCCTTCTCTCCACCCTCTGAAGTTCACACATGGGGCTCAGAGAACAGTACCAGTCAGACTCCCTCCTCTCCATCCTGTGCTCCTCTCATCTCGCCCCCCCCCCCCCCCCCCCCCCCCCCCCCCTCTGACAGCCTTGCGGTCAGAATAGACTGGCACTCCCGGCTTTCAAATGAGTAGGATTCCTGCCGAAGTCCAATAAAGGGTGCTCACCATGTAAAACCTACACTCACACAGCCTAACGGTATTCTTCCTTGCCCTCTCCCTGTCTCCATCCCTGTAAAAAATCCATGAGAAAGTCCCCAGTGTTTTCAGGGTGTGAGAATAAAAGTGTGCGGTTTTAAAGACTTTGGGTCCGGAGGCAGCTGTGAAATAGTAATGTACAACTGGGTAAAGGGAGACAGGCAGCCAGGAGAGTAGTGAATGAGTGGTGCTGCGGTGACAGTTGTATCTACAGTTAGCCCACTTCTGCTGCTGTCCATTTGATTGTGGGACGCTTATTGCTGACAGGAGAGAGGCAAGCTGTGAAACACAAAAGGGTCTCACAGAGAAGCAGAAGTGCTAGTTTGATTCCTTTTTTATTTTTACATCAGTTGGCTGTTCAGTAAATGATCCATCTTGGCATAACCCAGTCCATATTTATCACCCTGTACGCTCAGTCCGCTCACTGCACCCCACAGCATTGGAAAGAAAAGTGAACAGAACTTACTAAGGCATACATTATGCAGTTGTGATTGTCATGCCATTGGTATGTGTCAGAGTTGGTTGATTTAAATCTGTATGATTGACAAGGTCCCCTGGCTCATTGCCATTGTTCCCCTCGTCCATGAGCACAGCACCTGTGCCACGACAGACACCGCAGACCTCCCCATATGCAGATAACCATGGCATTAATCTGCACTGCCATCCACCATCCAGGCAGCTCCCCACCCGGCACCAACTGGTTGAATCAATGTTTCAATGAAATGAGGTTGAACCAACATGGAAAAGACATTGAATTGACGTCTGTGCCCAGTGGGTCTACTCTCTGCTCAGGGTGAAAGCATTTGCCTGCCGCGTGCCCTCCGCCCGGTGACTGGAAGCCGATAAGAGGAGAGTGAGGACCCTTTAAGAGGCAGGGTAAAAATGTACAGGCCTAATGAGGAAATAAGTGACTTATTGGCGGCACACTCATTGCCTTCATTAAGCCACATATTAATGACCATCTATCATTAGAGCGAGAGGAAGTGAGACTCGGGGTGCTTTATGGAGCGTGCATTGTCACCTCGTTCCATTTATCTGTTACCTTTGACTGCGGTAAGTGTGTAGGCATTAAGAAGAGGACAAGGATCATAGTTAGCTGTTTGCAGTGGGAAATGGACGTGAACCCTCAAACCAAAAGCATATACAGGGTTCACCAGGCCTTTTGAGTCAAGGCTTCCTGTTAAATTATAGCAGATGAAGTACACTGCATGGAGAAGAAGAATTTGTCAGTGCTACATCGTTATATCACACCCTGGCCATTAAGTGTCTGCATGGATGTATATTCCACAAAATAGTTTGATTAAAAAACATATTTAGACATATTTGTCTGCATTTTAAGTCCTAAGCAAGTCTCAAGTCTTAACCTTTGACTCTGGAGTCAAGTCCCAAGTAATAATGGGCAAGTCTCAAGTAAAGTCCAAAGTTCCACAGCTCAGGTTGAGTTAAGTCACAAGTCCCTAATTTGGGGTTTCGAGTCCTCAAGTGTTTAATGACAATTTTAATGCAATTTTTTATTTCCTGTTTTTATTACACTACTAGTACACTACATAATAAACTTGAGTGAAATATCATGTTAGAAAGTTTTTTTTGTATTACTTGTCATGATGTTGGCCTGTTGGGGGAGGTTTATGACCCCCATAAATACCTCCCCCCCGTTTCTCTCTCTCTACTCCATAAAAGTTGACTCTTGAAAAGCCCTTTGTTAACATAGAGATTCTGGGAACCTCAAAAGGTGGGAAACGGAACCATATTTCAGTAATCCAACCAGTTGAAAATATGCTTTGGCACTTAATGAATATGATGTCAGATCAGTTGGTGTCTGAGACATGATTACGGATGATAGGACGACATAAACTGTATCTTGGAAAATCTACACATTCTAGTTATCAGATTCACATGGAATTGTTGTGCAATTTAAATGTTTAAATATGAAACTATTTGTGAAAAGATGAAATGTAATTTTAGCTTCTTAATGAGAGAACGGTTTGTCATAAGAACACCACTCTGCTCACTCAGAGGCCCCGCCCAAGTGAACAGACATGGGTTGTAAAACTATGAAACACGCCGTTCTTTCACCACTATATGAACCCGTTGACGAAAATTCAACTTCCTGTTCCGAGGACGTGAGGATGAAGGACCTACATTAAAATGGCTCAGATAATAACCTGTGAAGGTGACGACCTGCATGCCGGAAGGATACATTTTGACTATACCTGCCAGAATATAGCATGAGCTATAAGCTTAAAGTATGGCAACCTAGTATGAACTTTGAACTCTTATTCACTAAAGAAGTGATACCTCCTAGCCGTTGCATTAGCGCAGCAACTGTAGACATTGTCTAGGAGAGGACGGACAGAGTACCTGTCTACCACACGATGACGGTACTACCAAGTAACCGTTCTACCACCAGACATTCTTCAAAGGACAACCCTTCCATCTACGACCAACCGATCGAAGCGCAGCTCAGAGTAAAAAATGTATTGCATTTTCCTTTTCCAAATGGCCGATTATTTAGAATGCATAAGATTCTGTATTTATGATAGAGTAGCTGCCTACGGCCCGATAGAGACACACAATCTTTTTGTTCCTCAGTCTTTCCGCTGTTTCATTCACAACCCAACCCCCTTTCTTTGTGTAACCAGCCGTCTTATCTCTTATCTGTTCCGTCCGCTAGGGACCTTTTCCTTTGTGACATCATTTGTAATCAATGTTTGATCCATTCTGTGTAGATGCAATTCTATGTGATGATTTAGGTATTTAGTAAATAAATAATTACACCACATTTTGTATTGCTGATTCAACTTGTTAGCCAGGGTTTGTGAAGATAACCAAGAATTTAAAACGTGCAGATGAGACTAAATAAGGTGACAATTAAATATTGACTGCTACTGATGTAAAAGATGACTAGGTATTTAAGAGTTTATTCGGAAGATAACAGCTCTATAAACATTATTTTGTGGTGCCCCGACTTGCTAGTTAATTACATTTACCTGATTAGCTTAATCAGGTAATAATAATTACAGAGAAATTATTTTATAGAATAGCATGTCATATCACTTAATCTGGCATAGCCAAAGACACGACATACTGTAGAAAGGCCATACAAATGGCACCAATGACAATGATTTTGGGCTCTTAGGTTTACAATGCATTGAAATTTACAAAATATAAAAATTGGCCAATAATATCACCCATTTGTGAGCAATGGGGCCGCAGTATGATTCCCTCATGGCTGAACACACGCTCTACAGGAGCACTTGATGCAGGCACTGCGAAGACCCTCATTTCCACTCAGAACAGTGAAGGAAGAATGTTTCTGTTCATAGCCCTGAACCAAAGGTTGTTCTGTCCTTTGCAAATGTCAAGGTAGTGGCGATATGCTGCGAACAGCTCTGACTCCTCTCCCAGAGAACAGTCCTCAGTGGTGGTTGGATCCACATGTTGCCCAGTCTCTCGCAGAATTACATCTATATAGACAGAGCAAATATAGACAGAAAGGTTAATCTTGCTATTAGTAGTTTACTATTTAAATTAAAATGCTGTATAACTTAAATTAATTAGGCTAAGTATTAACTCTATTGGTAAACTTTTTATAATAAAAAGATACCCACCTTTCACCATTTATCACCTCGTCCTTAATAGCATCATCCACCAGAACATGATGTTGCAGCCACACCAGGGAAAAGGATGGATCTAGCACAACTGCTTTAAGATAGATATGGCCTGAGAAGGGTGCAATCTCCAGATGGGGTGGCCATCTTGACATTGATGAAGATTCCAATTAATCTCCTCTTCAGTGATGCTTGGAGACTTCGGACCAGGCCATGTAGGGAAAGAATGCAAGGAACCACTGCACTGATTGTGACAACTTTTTCTCCTTGGGTAATACCTGTGGCTTCTGCAAAAGGCTGAAGAATGTCGCCCAACTCTTTCAGTAGTTTCCACTCTCTCAATTAAAATATTAATTCCTTATGCCTTACCTCTTCCAGCATCCAACACAACTTCAGATAGCCGCAATGAAGCACTTCTCTCACCTGCCTCAGTGTGAAGTTCCAGCATGTGTTCACTGCAGCAGGGATTCCCTTCACTCCAAACTCACCTTCAAATGCCTCTTTAAAAGTGATGCTAGTGTGGAGCAATAATCTTGGACGCTTTGGAAAGAGCTGGACTGACAATTTTAGTCTCCTTCAACCCATCCCCACCACTAGCTGTAATTAGGGATGCACTATATAATCTGAGAACATATCGGAATCGGACAATATTAGCTAAAAATGCCAACATCGGTATCGGCCCTATGTCTAATTTAACGCCGATGTGCAAAACCAATGTCAAAGTTGACGTGCATACCTATATAACGTAGGTACATGACGTAATGACGCCATGTAAAATTTGCCGCTACATGTGCAACACAGCATTCCTAAAATAGCCCACAATGTCTGCTGTCTGGATTGAGCAGTCAACAAGTTGAGCAGTCATTTGAAAGAGCTCAAAGGCGAAAGCCAATAATGCCAAGATAATGTAATTCCTTGCCCTTGACAATCAACCGTTAACTGTCGTCGTAGGTGATGTTGGCTTTCGCGACTGGTTGAGCCCCGGTACATACTACCAAGTGCGCTATTTTTTAGATGTTGGCCTACCGGAGTTACACAGTAATAGCATCACTGCTATTACCTTCACAACATACTATGGAACTCTGTTTTGGTTTTTGTGTGTCAAAAAGATACATGTCAAATAACACTCTTTGACAATAACACTATTTGTTACATTAAATAAGCTTTTAATTTGACACGTCAAATAACACAGTTCTATTATAGAATGTTGTGTGTTCTGAATTTTCACGTGCAAGCCAAGCGCCAGCACTGCTATCAGTAGCACTGTCAAAGCTGTACAAAAAAAGTCTGCAAACAAGAAAACACCGGCAACGAACAATGTGTTTACAATACCGCGTTGGTAATAAAGTAAAGCGCTGGTAACATTCATATTGCACTGTAAAGCTTTACCGAAGGACTGGGGATCAATTAAATGGGGTATCAGTCTACACAATACCCAATATATTTTTTCCAAAAAGTGACGAAAGCTCTTGTGTTCAATGATGAGCAGGGGTATGTTGCAATCCACAATACGATGTGACATTATGGAATTGGTGATAGCTTTTTACTGTGGATGATTTGTGTTGTACAGTTGCACAGAGCATGTCTCTATGAATTGGGAGATGTGTGGCTGCTGAGGGTCACAGCTGATCGTCTTCCTCTTCTGGTATTCATGAAAGCTATAACATACTTATACTGTATTATTTAGTCAATTGCTTTATATGATGGAGATTATCAAATCTTCAACTCACCATAATTTTTTGTTGAATTCATGAATGAACATAACGTTTAGGAAACTGATATAATTCAGTAGGTAATTGTCTGAATTTACCATGTTTTTTTATGTTGTAGTAGTAGGCCTACATAGGGATGTTAAACAAAACAACAATCTAAATGTGCTGTCCACTTTGGACACATGGTAAGGGGAGCCATTGCAAGCTATCTAGCTAACGTTACAAGCAAAAATTAAAGCAGGAAGCACCAGTGACTCTGTCTATAAAAAAGTGGTCAGATGAAGCATAAAGGCTTCTCAACAGTTTTTACCCCCAAGCCATAAGACTCCTGAACAGGTAACCAAGTGGTTACCCGGACTATTTGCATTGTGTTCCCCCCCAACCCCTCTTTTACGCTGCTGCTACTCTCTGTTTATCTTATTTGCATAGTCACTTTAACTATACGTTCATGTACATACTACCTCAATTGGCCCGACCAACCAGTGCTCCCGCACATTGGCTAACCGGGCTATCTGCATTGTGTCCCACCACCCGCCAAGACTCCTGTGGTTACCCGGACTATTTGTGGTTACCCGGACTATTTGCATTGAGTTCCCCCCCCAATCCCTCTTTTACGCTACTGCCACTCTGTTCATCATATATGCGTAGTCACTATAACCATACCTACATATACACACTACCTCAATAAGCTTGACTAACCAGTGTCTGTATATAGCCTTGATACTCTTATTTTCAAATGGCTTTTTACTGTTGTTTTATATCTTTACTTACCTACACACACACACACACACACACACACACACACACACATACATTTTTTTTGCACTATTGGTTAGAGCCTGTAAGTAAGCATTTCACTGTAAGGTCTACCTGTTGTATTTAGCACACGTGACAAATAAACTTTGATTTGATTTGAGTAAGTTCCAGAACATTACCTCACGTTAGCTAGCTAGCTCACACAGCAATAATTAAATTCTTACCTATCTTTATGTGACTTCATATGTTTGACAAAGTTTGAGGTTTTTGCAATTTCATCATTGATTTTGGACCCACATGTTTTACAAACTGCAGCCATTTTTTTCCCCACCACCACATAGTCGTTGAAACCAAATGCAACGATTTTTGGGAACCGATCCAGATGATGCCATGATGATTACAGACTCAGTCAATGTCTCTTTCAATTGACGAACTAGCATCAGAGATACTATATATAATGATGAGATGTACTCCTCCCTTGACATTGGGAGTTGTTGTCCCGAAGGCGGGAAGGCAGGCGGTCTGCTTATCATTCTGCTTATTGCTCTGCATGTCACTGTATTCATGCGTGGACAGATTTTAACGGGAGTGGACCCTCTCGCTTCGCCTCTTTTTCTCTGCTAGCATTGACAGATAGTTTGAGTGACAGCGAGAAATGTCCAAATAGAGTCGAGTGTTTGCCCACTCCCACCCACTGGGTGCGCGTAGAGAGGTCTGTGAGGCTTGGTTGTCTAATATCAGAAGATGATGGTAGAGGAGGTAAGAGAATGAGAGGAGTGTGATGCCCTTTAGGGATGGGGAAATCTAAACAAGTCTCCCCGGTCTTTCGAGTCATCGAAGTTGAGTGGAAACATTTGAGTCCACATCTCTGTAAAAGGGGGATTCTCTATACACTTGACAATGGTGGATGAAAAGGATTATGATAGTTTTGCCATAACTCACCATTCTAAAAAATGACCTGCAAACTAAGCTGAGGAGTGGAGCAGGTTGAGTGGGCTTGGTTTGACACCACCACAGGCCGAGGTGTTAATTCATACTAGAAAGAGTTTAACTGAGGAAGACTACCCTCTATGAGGACACAGCTTGCAGTATCCATAGACACAACATGTACTTACTTCCCAACTTGTTGTGATACATGGATAAGGAGCTAAAAGGCTGTGGGGGGATATCACAAAAGTGAATTTTGGGATTTTCCACTCATGTGCTGTATAAAAATAGTTAAAGATTTCGTCACATTGTGTTCTCTTTTTTGATGCTAGAAAAAAAATGTCTGCCTGAAAAGGAGACAAGCAAAGGCATCAGTAAAATAGAAATTAACAATCTGTCTGGAATCTATTTTACAGAGGATGTGTCATTATTGGCAGCCCTGCCCTTCAGGTTTGGAGTAAGGAATTAATTATACAGGTTGTATATCCCCTTCCTCCTCAAATCCACCTCCCGTAGCAGAAATAACATAATTTAATCTTCTTCTGCTTGAAACAATTTTCAATTTGTCACTCAATGATCTGGGAAGATTACGAGTTAGTGTCTCTTTTCTGCTTGCCTGATTCTTTATGTCATACCTACATTGTCACTTGTTTTTTAAGGTCCTTTTCTAGGTCTGTTTAGGAAATCTATGGTCAAAAGCATGATTTATTTATGCATTGTGAAAATACATGCTTGGGTTCATTCATGTACTCAACAACATAACAATGTGAAAGAAGACTGAAAAATATGAAGAGTAAAAAAAACAGCAGTGGAATAAAAAGCTTTTTGAACACGACAGAACGGAATAGAACAGAATAGTTACATACTTGTTTTGCCGAGAGTTTACTCTTATACTTCAATGCATTCATTTCTTTGTCAAAACTAAAGCAACCTATACATTTGTATTTTTCCATTTATAAAATACCTATTTAGTGCTCAAGGCCTTTATGACTGCAGTCAATAACGACAGAATTTTCTTGGCAAACTGTGCGCGACAAATCCTGAGATTGTTGTCAAAATGACCTTCCAAATCTTCAAAAGTCCAGGGTAATTTCTGAAAGTATGAACCCCAATCTGGCCTTATGTATTGAGTCCTGTACTCCAAAGTTTGGATGTATGTTTACACTATAATCTGTTTTTTGGTGAGTGCACCATAGCGTTCATTGATTTGTCTGTTAGCCATGACCACATTTGTGGGAGGTGGTGGTAGAAAGTGGGGCTGGGTGATTAGATTTCAGTGGACAAAATTGGATTTGATGGTGGGACATAATAGCTTTCATGGGCTTTTACAGTACATCTCTGAATGGCTTAACCATATTGTCCTTGATGGGATTGAGGTTTAATTCTGGGATTTGCTCAGCGATGACGTCCTGTTCCTCCTTATTGTTCTGGGCCCAGGAGTAGAGGGCTGTTCTGAACTAGAGGCTTCACATGAAGAGTCCAGAACTTTGCCCAAAATGACACCCTGTTCCCTTTATATTCCATAGGACCCTGGTCAAGTATACTGCACTATAATGGGAATACTGTGAAGGGGAGACAGTACGGTGCAATTTGGGAATGCATCCAAGATCTGTCTTGAACTAAAATCCCATCTAATATTGTGTAGCCTTGTTGTTAGATCAATGTTTCCCTCTCTATTAAATCGATGAGGTACTCTATGGTAGAATGACAGTCAAACCTGTTCCAGCTGCTTTCTGAACTGACTTGAAGGAATAACCTGATATGAATTGTGCTAAAGTAGGGACATATTTCGGCATTTTGGCATCTTCACAAAGACATTCTTTGCACAAAGAGGAGGGTTTGCGGCGGAGATAAGATGCAGTCAGGCTCAACAGTCACAGTACGGGTAATCAGTCCTCTCCCAATGCCTCTGCTTGGTGGTCTATTCTGATTACATTCATCGACAAATTGCTCTGAAAAGACGGATATCGACTAGAGTGGAAGAGAATTGCTTAAATTGTTCTCCTTGTATTCTTCTTTTCTGACGATGTTAACTTGTGAAGAATGAGAAACATTGTCACTCCGCAGAGAATTACAGATTTTCAATATGAACATGGGGAGAATAGTGAATCCAAAGTATTGCCTCGGTATGTGAAAGATCAATTGTTCCTATAGACTCCAAGTTAACAGTGACACTTTTTTGCCTCTTTGAGAAACAATTTTTCCAGGCATCATTTAATTCTAGGACACATCATAGAAGAGTAGTTTGAATTACTTTCCTTTAGCTCAAAATGTTAGCGAAAAGCTTAACATATCTATCAGAGCTAGGTTTTGTTTTGAAAATCAGTCATGGTCACCCAGAAGAACACTGCCTGCATTGGTTGCTCTTTGAGGATTTAGGCTGCAAATCCATAAAGCACATTGTGACAACTGCTGATCTGAAAAAGGGTTAGTTAAATAAATGTATTTGATTGGTTAGTTCAATCAATCAATCTGTCTTTCTCTTTGCAGGAGCCACAGGTGACATCCTGCCAGACTCCCTACCGTCAGTCCCAGGTACCCTGCCTCACTTCATGAAGGAGCCAGAAGATGCCTACATCATCAAGAGCAACCCAATCAAGCTGCTCTGTCGGGCTGTGCCCGCACTGCAGATCTTCTTCAAGTGTAATGGAGAATGGGTGCACCAGAATGAACATGTGTCCCGGGAGTACATGGATCAGAACACTGGTAAGAATCCATAGAGATCCTATGTATTCAAATCCTACCCTGGAGGTCTGGACTGGAGTACTGCTGGTTTTCTGTTACCTGATAATTCATTGCACCTATTGTGTCCCAGGTCTAAATCAGTCCCTGATTAGAGGGGAAGAATGGAAAAAAAACAGTGGAACTGGCTTCTAGGTCCAGGGTTGAATTTGAGGGCTATGTTCCCATAGATATGCTATTTCTGTAGTTCTATGTAATTGAATAATTAATATGTGTAAGATGCATAATTTCTATCGCCTCCCAGTCTTTCTACTGCATAGTGAGAGGGAATATGGATTCACTGTGACCATGTGTGGGATCATGGGCTTGCAATCAGCACTGCATATTGGTTTGGGGAAACTAAATTATGACATTTTGTGATTAAGATCATCTTTGATTTAGCTAACATATTGTTACTACAGATACTTTTCAGTCTATAGGCAGTTGTCTTTTTTTAAGTTTCCAGAGACAGTTAAAGTTAAGCAACAATTAGGCTGATATCCGAAAACATTTAATATATTTTTTATTACATAATTCTATCCGTCACCCGAAACCTGAAAAAAACACTCCAACTTGCCCTCATAATGTCAACAGGTAATTTGTGAAGTTGTGTTGAAGATATCATGTAGTGTGATATAAAGGAGATGGTATGTTCAGCCCAATTAAACCCCATCAGGCTGGTGTCAGAGAGGGACGTGCAGAACAGCCTAGGTCTGTGTCACAAATGGCACCCTATTTCCTATATAGTGCACTACTTTTGAGCAGGGCCCATAGTGCACTATGTAGGGAATAGGGTGCAATTTTGGATGCAATCTATAAAGCAGTTTGTGTTGATTAGAAGCCTTCACTTTAGTTCTGTTTCCTGAAGGGATTTCTGGGAGAACACAACTGATGTGACACCTCGTCTGGAATGTGCTCTGATTAGTGGCTTCTCAAAAGCGGAAAGAGTCTTTCTGGTATTCATGAAGGTCCCTCTGCAGGAAAGCCTGTTTAATTGCTTCTGGGAGTTCATTATTGTGTGATTGCTGTTCTGTGAAATTGTTGTGTGACTGATAATGGGGGAAATGAAAGTCAAAACTTTGATTATTTTTGCTCTGTGGGAGTCAGGAAGTTCATGGGAAAAGTATTAGGGAAAAGTTCACTGTTTTGGTTTTATACTACATCCAATGGTTGTTAGCAAGAGGCGAGCTAATTCATTTATTTCAGAGATCAGAATGGAGCATTATCTAACAACAACAACAAGTGAAGTGCCTGATGTTCTGTTTTAAGTGGTAGGAGGGCTGTGAGCCAAAAATACAGTTGAAATTGTAAGTTTACATACACCTTAGCCAAATACATTTCAACTCAGTTTTTCACAATTCCTGACATTTAATCCAAGTAAAAATTCCCTGTCCTAGGTCAGTTATGATCACCACTTTATTTTAAGAATGTAAAATGTCAGAATAATAGTAGAGAGAATGATTTATTTCAGTTTTTATTTCTTTCATCACATTCCCAGTGGGTCAGACGTTCACATACAGTCAATTAGTATTTGGTAGCATTGCCTTTAAATTGTTTAATTTGGTCAAACGTTTTGGGTAGCCTTCCACAAGCTTCCCACAATAAGTTGGGTGAATTTTGGCCCATTCCTCCTGACAGAGCTGGTGTAACTGAGTCAGGTTTGTAGGTCTCCTTGCTCACACACGCTTTTTCAGTTCTGCCCTCAAATTTTCCATAGGATTGAGGTCAGAGCTTTGTGATGGCCACTCCAATACCTTGATTTTGTTGTCCTTAAGCCATTTTGTCACAACTTTGGAAGTATGCTTGGGGTTATTTTCCATTTGGAAGACCCATTTGAGACCAAGCTTCAACTTCCTGACTGATGTCTTGATATGTTGCTTTAATATATACACATAATTTGTCCTCATGATGCCATCTATTTTGTGAATTACGGAGGTGGCATGATGCTGCCACCCCCGTGCTTCACGGTTGGGATGGTGTTATTTGGCTTGCAAGCCTCACCCTTTTTCCTCCAAACAAAACAATGGTCATTATGGCCAAAAGGTTCTATTTTTGATTCATCAGACCAGAGGACATTTCTCCAAAAAGTACGATATTTGTCCCCATGTGCAGTTGCAAACCGTAGTCTGGCTTTTTTATGGTGGTTTTGGAGCAGTGGCTTCTTCCTTGCTGAGCGGCCTTTCAGGTTATGTCGATATAGGACTCGTTTTTACTGTGGATGTAGGTACATTTGTACCTGTTTCCTACAGCATCTTCACATGGTCCTTTGCTGTTGTTCTGGGATTTATTGCACTTTTCGCACCAAAGTACGTTCATCTCTAGGAGACAGAACTCTTCTCCTTCCTGAGCAGTATGACGGCTGTGTGGTCCCATGGTGTTTATACTTGCTTAATATTGTACAGATGAACGAGGTACCTTCAGGCGTTTGGAAATTTTTCCCAACGATGAACCAGATTTGTGGAGCTCTACAATTTTTTTCTGAGTTCTTGGCTGATTTCTTTTGATTTTCCTATGATGTCAAGCAAAGATGCACTGAGTTTGAAGGTAGGCCTTGAAATACATCCACAGGTACACCTCCAATTAACTCAAATTATGTAAATTAGCCTATCAGAAGCTTCTAAAGCCATGACATCATTTTCTGGAATTTTCCAAGCTTTTTAAAACTACTTGTGTCATGCACAAAGTAGATGTCTAATCCGATTTGCCAAAACTATAGTTTGTTAACAATACATTTGTGGAGTGGTTGAAAAACGTATTTTAATGACTCCAACCTAAGTGTTTGTAAACTTCCGACTTCAACGGTATGTTGCTAAATGAGGAATTATTGTCATCAAATTAAATTATTTCGTTTTGTAAGTGGATACCATGAGCTCCAAACCAAGCACTGTATTTTGATAATTGTATGTAAATTACCAGAAGAATGCGAATGGCACCCATTGCCCTGGGATTGGAGGAAAAAGGTTGTTGTAATGAGAGGTTCAAATATCTGTATATGTAGAGGGTCTGACAACCTTTTGACCAATTCATGTCTGTTAACTCTACAATAAAGTTCCTCGCTAAACCCATGGGGTAATTCGTTGTCATGTTAACAGTACCGTAATGGCTCGTATTGCTTATTTCATAAGGTTAGAAAGTTGATTTTATCCTTTTAATTTCATAGTGCCAACGTGTTGTTTTCCTACTGTAAAGGAAGTATAGTCTTTGAACCCTGAGTAGGTCAGGTCTGATGTAGGCTTTGAAAGCAGTTTTGTATTCATTAACTCGGTTCATACTTGTTCAGCTCATCTGCATTCTCAAGTGGATAACCGTCTGCTCACTGAGCTCCCTCCAGACGGAGCCACCGCCTCCCCACATGGTACTTAACCTAACACATTATCTACACTCTCTCACTACGCAATTTCACAGATTCTGATTCAAGAACGCCCGGTGTTAAAAAAGAAAAGTTCATCCTTTTTACCTCGCTCTGCCTTTAAGCTATATCCGGGGAACAATTATTAACTTTTTACCATCTCCTGCACTTAACCGCCTGCGGTGTTGCCTTGCCTAGGCTGTTAAACCAACGGGTTCTGCATCAGAAGGAGACCCGAGTGGATTTGCAATTAAAAGAGCCTGGCTGAGATTGTCCTGTCCTCACGCCACGCCCGGCCTGCTGCAAAGCCTGCCAGCTTTATATCAGCACTAAACTCATAACTACCATTGATAACAACATGCTCAACACTGCTTTGTCCTGCCTTGGTAATGGACAGCCAAATTGTGTATTGGATTAGGCCAAGCTAATCAAAGCAGCAGATCTATGATGAATTGGATGTTATTGATTAGGACATGGGTCTTCAATGCCACCAAGAGCACCATGATGATAACATCTCTTATTTACCAAACAGGCTGATGAATCACAGCCACAGATAAGAGGCGCTACAATGCCCTTGAGTTAACCAGACTGAGGCACAGGGAGGAGGGAGGAGAGCTCAGAGGAGAGGAGGGGAAGAGGGAAGAAGGAGCAGAATGGAGAGAGGAGAGAGGAATGGGGGAGTGGAGAGCGGAGAGGGCAGGGGAGGGTTGAGGACAGTGGAGGGAAGATGCTCAGATTTGGTCACAGACTAAAGACAGCCAGTATGTTGAAGTAGTACGCTGAGAATGTACTGTCACTCAGTGCTGCTCATGGAACTTATCCTTTCTATTAACCTTCCTATCTCTTAGGAAAATCAACTTATCTGGCACAATTTGTCCATGATTAAATGTCTATGGTAATATCAGCAGCAGTGAGAATTCAGTTCAGACTGCAATGGTGTTTTAAACCATGGTATGGAGTGTGTTGACTAGAGATAACCACAGACAGCTGTGCTGAGACCTCTGGGATGAGGCAGGGTATTGTCAACCTGTCAGTAATTGATTTTTTGATAGGGTCAACATGCCTATACATAATTGAACAGTGGAGAGATTACTGGGAAAAGCATGTCACAGTGGCCTCCAATTTACATTGAGTGCTGCAAGCGATAATGTGTTCTTATGGATTTAAATTGGATAAATTATTGGATTGGCGTGCTCTCTCCATATTTACATGAGCCTTTTGCTTAGTTCCCTATATTAATTCCCTATTTTTGTCAATGGCTTACCACTAAGAGTGGAGAGCATTGTCATCTTGAAGACCTTACTGCTTCAATGAATTAGGGAAATACGCACCAGTTTCCGTGTCAGGGAAACATTGGTCCCCAGGGTGTTTGTTTGGTGGAAACTGGTCCACTCCCTCCCATATGTCTGAGACTAGCGAATCATCACTTGTCTCACAGGGTTACCGTCCCAAATGGCACCCTATTTGGTGCACTACATTTGACCAGGAGCAATAGGGGTCTGCTCAAAAGTAGTGCACTATATAGACAATAGGGTGTTCCCAGGTGGCGCAGCGGTCTAAGGCACTGCATCTCAGTGCAAGAGGTGTCACTACAGTCCATGGTTTGAATTCAGGCTGTATCACATCCGGCTGTGATTGAGAGTCCCATAGAGCGACGCACAATTGGCCCAGCGTCGTCCGGGTTTGGCCAGTAGACCGTCATTGTAAATAAGAATTTGTTCTTAACTGGCTTGCCTAGTTAAATAAGGACATATCCTCAATGCTGATTAGTTAAAGCAGCCTGTGTAGCTATGTATACAAATTCATTACAAACGAAAAGCTGAAATGTCTTGAGTCAATAAGTGAACATTTGCTTAACAAGTCACATAATAAGTTGCATGGACTCACTCTGTGCAATACTAGTGTTTAACATGATTTTTGAATGACTACCTCTTCGCTGTACTCTGCACATACAATTATCTGTAAGGTCCCTCAGTCGGGAAATTAATTCCAAACAAAGATTAAACTACAAAGACCAGGGAGGTTTTCCAATGCCTCGCAAAAAGGGCACCTATTGGTAGGTGGGTAAAAACGGAAAAAGCTAACCATTGAATATCCCTTTGAGCATGGTGAAGTTATTATTAGGCTTTGGATGGTGTATCAATACACCCAGTCACTACAAAGATATAGGCGTCCTTCCTAACTCGGTTGCCGGAGAGGAAGGAAACTGCTCAGGGATTTCACCATGAAGCCAGTGGTGACTTTAAAACAGTTACAGAGTTTAATACTAACCTAAATGACAGCGGGAAAAGAAGGAAGCCTGTACAGAATAAAAATATTCCAAAACATGCATCCTGTTTGCAATAAGGTACTGGAGTAAAACTTCAAAACATTTTGAAAATAAATTAACTTTATGTCCTGAATACAAAGTGTTATGTTTGGGGTAAATCCAACACATCACTGAGTATTGTACCACTCTTCATATTTTCAAGCATGGTGGTGGCTGCATCATGTTATAGGTATGCTTGTCATCGGCAAGGACTAGGGAGTTTTTGTTGTGGATAGAAAGAAACGGAATAGAGCTAAGCACAGGCAAAATCCTGGAGAGAAACCTGGTTCATTCTGCTTTCCAACAGACACTGGGAGATGAATCCACTTTTCAGCAGGAAAATAACCTAAAACACAAGGCCAAATCTACACTGGCATTGCTTACTAAGATGACATTGAATGTTCTAGAGTGATCTAGCTAAATTTGACTTAAATTTACTTGAAAGTTTATGGCAAAACTTTAAAATGTCTGTCTAGCAATGATCAACAACCAACTTTACAGAGCTTGAAGAATTGTTAAAATAATATTGTGCAAATGTTGTACAATCCAGGTGTAACGCTCAATGAGTGAATGGGTGTGGAGTCAGGCGCAGAGAGCAAAGGATGCGGGAAAAAAAACACGCTTTAATGTCCAAAAAAATCACAGGAACAAAATAGTATACCCAACACAGGTATAACTACAAAACAAAATAGTACCCTTATGTGAAATACTAGGACAGCGAGAAAACCCAACAAAACACTAACACCTCTCACAAATACAGAAGAACAAGCCCGCACAAACAGAAGCGGGCTAAACGAAGTTAAATAACCCCACCCTAACAACCAAACAATGAACAGGTGAAACCAATTAGACAAAACCAAACGAACACGGAACAAAGGATCGGTGGCAGCTAGTAGACCGGCGACGACGACCGCCGAGCGCCACCCGAACAAGAAGGGGAGCCACCTTTGGTAATATACTTGACACCAGGTCTGCAAAGCTCTTAGAGACTTATCCAGAAAGACACACAACTGTAATTGCCGTAAAAGGTGATTCATACATGTATTGACTCAGGGGTGTAAGTACTTGTGTAAATTAGATATTTCTGTATTTCATTGCCAATAAATGTTCTTTCTAAAACAGGTTTTCACTTTATCATTATGTGGCATTGTGTGTGATCACATTTTAATTCTGACTGTAATACAACCAAATGTGGAATAAGTCAAGGGGTATGAATACTTTCTGATGGCACTGTAAGTATTTATGATGTTATGGATGGACTGCTCCTTTGTATTTGTATGTATTATGTATCCCTGTTAGCTGTTGCCATGGCAGCAGCTACTCTTCCTGGGGTCCAGCAACATTAAGGCATACAATTTAAAATATTACATGACATTACATTTCATAACACTTTTCACAACACATTAAGTGTGTTCCCTCAGGCCACTACTCTACAACCACATATCTACAATACAACATCCATGTGTATGTGTGTGTAGAGTGCATATCTTATCATGTGTGTGCTTGTGCCCGTGAATGCCTCTTAAAAGTCTCCTCTGTTCCATAAGATGTATTTGTATCAGTTTTTTTTACTGATTCTACTGCTTGCATCTGGTGTGGAATAGAGTTCCATGATGCTGTTAAGATCTATGCTTCCCACTACCATCTTTTGTGTTTTTAATTAAGCTAGAAACCTTAGTTGCTACATTAATTGTTTTACTTATACATTAATTATACCCATTGATTCTTGAATAATTTAAGTTATTAACTGTCATACTCCCATCAAAACCCTAAATATAACCTAAATATAACCTTGTTTTATTCCAATGTTTGTAAACAATGTAAATCTGAACAAACACTTTATGGCCTCCACATGGTTAAAACTATAATTTTGATATCATGGATGGTCAGTCCTTACATCCATAGTTCTGTCTATGAATGGTTACATTTTACCAAAACAGAGGCAGGGTGTCTGCTTTGTTATTGTTTAAATTAAAGATTCTAGCTTTAACCTAGTTTAAATCTCCTTCCTTATCAGGTGTAAATAGTCGATATGCTGAAGGGAATCACACACAAATGGGCCCCATATAGACCCATATATTCCATTAGGATTCAATGTCCACGGATTGGAGAAAAATCACTGACCTTTCTTGTTGAGTCTGTGCATAGTGAATGTTATCGTTGGTGAGCAGTGAGCAGACAAAGTCGTTGCTGTCTCTTACATAGATTGGAGGCACATGGAGAGTGGCAGTTCCTGGCCGGTCTGGGCACTATGGGGGAAGAGAGGCCTGAGAATAGCAGATAAACAACCCCGGTGGTCACACAGACACACACACACCTGCCAGGAAACCCGGCTGCGTCTAATTCCCTGACCATGTTACCTTCCCTCTGTCCTTGTTCACTTCCCTTCATGGAACTCACTGAGACAACTGGGTTGGTGAAAGCAATAGCTCCGCTAGCACCTAGTTTTACACCATATTAGTTTCACATAATATCCAGTCTTGTCAGATCAGTGAAGGAGTGTAAATGAGGGCAGATGGAAGTGAGCACATTTCTTGAATGAGACACAGGAGAGTCCAGGGGAACAACAGCATACAGGCAGCATACAGGCAGCATACAGGCCGAAAACAGGCAGCATACAAGCTGCAAACATTCAGTGGCACTATGTTTCCCCTCAGCACAGGCCTTAGCCTCACCACACACTCAACCCTCCTACATCAGAAGTGTTGCAATGCTTTTGCCACTTTTGCCACTAAAGTGAGGATTGATGTTCCTTCGTGACTCCGTTAATGGGGTTGTTAACTGAATGTGCCCAGACAATACAATACACCTCACACACATACCGTACCTGTATATCATAGGCTCCTTAGAGGGGGGAAATACATTTTACCTCAGGTTTCAACTAGTCCGGTGCCGGTGGGTTGTGTTGTAAATGTCTACTTTTTTTATCACAGAAAAAGGAGCTTTACCTTTTTTGTTTGGATTACTATTCTGTTTTGACTTCCATGTCAGGCAGGACTGGATGTATTGGGGTCTGTGTTATACAGAGAGGTCTGAAATTATTGACACCCTTGATAAATATGAGCAGAAATGACTGAATAAAATAAATAATTAAAATACTGAGATATATTGTAATTAAAATACTGAGCTATCCACTGATGTGTGTGGCCAGAGTTCTATTTTCATGTCATTTGGACCAAAGCACCGGTTCCAATCCAAGTGCCAACTCAAACTTCATGCGTTTGTTGGACGACTTGAAAATAGAGCTCTTTACCACACACACCTATGAAACCCTTCTTCCATCGGCAACAGACAACAGTATGATATTGCTTATTGCTTTCCTTATCTACGCACAGATGGAGACAAAACCCAACATGCAAACTTCTCTTCCAATATTTCCTGTGTGGGTGGGTGAGGTTTTAGTTATCTTTCCCCTATTGCAGTACAATGCCTTTTTTTAATAGGTTTACTTACTAATTATTTCTGATTATAATGCTGTTAGTGGTCTGTGTTTATTTTTCCAGACTTTTGATCTAATTTAAATAGGATATTATTTTGTGAAGATGTATAGAAGAGACTTGGCTCTGTCAGTGTAGTTGGCCTTATAATTAAAGAGTTAAACAGTGAACATTGGGCCTAATTGATGTGGCAGACAAAGGCCTCGTCTGGATATATCCCCAAATGCAGGTGAACATTCTGTAACTAAATATTTTGTCTAGTAGATATGTTTGTTAGTGTGTGTGTTTGTGTCTGTGGGCTGAGAATAAAGGGTACATGATTTCATAATAGATGTTCTGTATTAATTATGCGATAAGTGCCTGTCATTGTTTTAGATGGGCCTTTTTTAGAGCAGTACCTGCATTTAATGGTCATCATTTATTTGTGGTGACATGACTGTGCTAATGCTGTTTCTCTCCTCAGCTGAGAGGTGTTTTGTCCTTAATTGCACTCAGTGTTCACATGTACCATAGCTGCCTTGGTAGACTGGGATACTCACTTGCATGCACCTCACACATCCACCCACCCACCTACCTACACACACACAATTAACCTCACTGCAGTAAGTCAAAACTACTTAAAGTGCAACTGAATGCAAAATATAGACTCTGTGGCATTGATATTACTAAAACGTTTATTCAAGTGCCAAAATGAAATAAAAGGTCTAAGTAAGATCATTTGGGTCATAAAGTCAGTATTTTCTAAAACAGAGTTTTGTGAGATTTGTTTAACTGAGGTCGCCATGACTTAAATTAGGGTTAGGTTTTGATTCCAATCCTGCCCACACGGGACCACTGCCTGGCACAGTCTAATCATGGTTGGCAATAATCAAATCATCCTGATCACAGCTGCCCGGTGTGCTGCAGTGAAAGCTATCCAATTGCTCACCAGAATCAACCTACAACCCGCCCATTTATTTAGAGACAGTCTGAAGCGCCTCGGATTTATTTAGAAAATAAATGAAACAAGACATTGTCGCAAATGTTATGTTGAAAGAATAAGAGTTTTTTCTAAACGGCTTGGGTTTTCTCCAACTAAAACATCCTCACGCTCGTGAGCTAATCTTGGCATGACACACACAACTTTCATTCAAAGATGGCTATATTTAGAAAGCAGGAAATGCATTACGAGCGAAGCATGGGATTCCCTGACCAATCACGTTCACACTGTCAAGAGGGACAAAAAACATTACTGCCTGGATACGATATAGAAAACATAAGACACCCATATCAAGCCACACCACCAAGACACATCTAGTTCCTGTTAATGAGCACCGGAAAAGCGCAGGTGGAATCGGTAAGTTGAGCCCCTCTTTAATGTGGCAGATATTGATGAAGGTTCAAATGATTGCTGTAAGATATGGTCAAATACATCACCATACTTCTCTCTCATTTATGTGCAACACTTATTGAAAGCAACAAGATTTCCACACATCCATTTTTTAAGCCAACCCACCCTTGTTAAACAACTTGAGCAGGAGGCAGAAAGCCTGGTGTTGACAGAGGCCAGTAACAGGCTCTCAGAGGGTGGGAGGATGTGTTAAAAGGGAATGCTCATTGGAGACATCAACATGCTAGCACACTGTGCAGGTGAAGTAGTGATGGCTAGTGCACTCCAGAGGACCTTTGACTTTGTACCACCCACCACCAAAGAGCCTTCCAGGGGATTCTGGAAGGGAAGTGTAGCTCGGGGCTTCTTTCCAACTGCACCGCAGGGAAACCCAGACCTGCAGGAGAGTAGGAGGCAGGCATTGATGGGAATTGTAGTGGTTTGAAACACTACAGATAATTGTCTATGTAGAACATATTATGAAGAATAATCAGGCTTAAGCCAATGCAAGCCATGTGCCAGTATACAGATATAACCTTGTTCCAAATCTCACCTGTTTTTTCACGATGATCCAAGCCCTCTGAAATTGAAGTGGGATCCGGCCTCTCCCTATGCCATTCCTGTTGTCCAACTCAATAGGCTGAGCCATGGCAAGGCCATAGGGAGAGCGGATTAGCCTTGCCTTGTCCCCTCCAACTAGGCTCACACCACCTTAACCTCCATTCTCATTTTAAAAAAGCCAATAGCCATGGCTTAAGTCTCTCTCTCTCTGTCTCTCGCTCTCTCTCTCTGAAAAATTCTGCCTTTTGGATGACTTAGTCACTGCGAGAGCCACTTGGATAAAGAATAAAGCAGAGTGGGGTGGAAGAAATCAGAGGTTTAGTTTAATAAGTCCTGTCAATGGTGTTCCGCCTGTAAACAAATAGGGATGACAGAGTGCCGAAGCTCGGGTCTGTCGCTCAGGCACACCACCTGTCCCGGACGGTTAAGTCCTCAAGGAAACGTGCCCCTCGGAGAGATGCCGGAGAGTGCAGGACCTGCCAGCTTCCATTAGCATATTGCTCACAGTGTTTCTTTTTTGGGGGGGATTATGTGCAGTCATTAGTCATGATTTTCTCTCCTGTCTCTTCACCCCCACTCTGTCAATTGCCATATCTCTGCAGGGGAATTCTGAATTATGTTTGTCTCACTAAGTGAAGTGCTGGTTGGCTGTAGTGGTGGTTTTTTGTTCATCTCCAGAGTGGCATGCTCCACGTGTTCCAGTAGAATTCAAATTTGTTTGGAGGAGAGCAGGGGACCGAGTTCCAACAACATTTTTGCTGTAAAATCTGTTTGGAGACTAACAGTCAGCTGAGGTTGTTTGTTATCATCCATACACTACTTTCCTCACAGCCTCAACATAATATAGGGTAGCTGATTTAGTTCTTAGTGGCATGATTGTTCCTATACATACAGCTGACCTTTAAATATGTATCTTGTTCTGTATCTTCAAGCAACAGCATTAATCTAGGGACATGTTCCTGCTGCTATTCAGTGTTTGGTGGTGTTTAATTATTATGTATTCAAAAGTCTGAAATGCAGTACATGGTGTGCTGGTGTGACTGCCAACGAGCATGTTAGAATAGGCTGCATTTATTGTTGTGTGCAGGAGAGGAAACCCAGAGGAGAGGACGGGGTGCTGAGAGACTAGGGTTATGTCCCATATGGCACCCTATTGCCTAGTGCACTGTATAGTTCACTAGGTAATAGCCCATACCGCCCTCGTTAATAGTGGTTCACTGTGTAAGAAACAGGGCGCCATTTGGCACGCAGCCTAGATTGGTATTTTTCTGTCCCAAGCCTCACACGTTACATCTTTTCTCTAATCCTATGTTTGGGAGGGCTGCAGGCTATGGAGGCTCTGAAAAGGAGGAAAGAAAACACATGACAGGTCCCTAAGCCCATGGCTCAGATAAAAATGGAAGCCTTTATCAATACAGAACTATATAACAGGTCTGCAAAGATTTCAGCTGGGGAGGTTTATGTTGCGGCGCTAAGAGGATTTCATAGGGAGACTCCATTGGTTCGGACATGCTTTAATGTGCTTGTTCTAAAAATGTACTAGGTTTGAATTGTGCTTGCTATGCTTGTGTAACTATGGTTCATGCTAGGGGTACTCAACTCTTACCATATGAGGTCCAGAGCCTGCTGGTTCTCTGTTCTACCTGAAATTGAAACCACCTGGTGTTCCAGGTCTAAAGCGGGCCCTGATTAGAGGGGAACCATGAAAAAATGCAGTGGAACTAGCTTGGAGGTCCAGTTGATTTTGAGGGGTTTATACTATGTGTTATTGTGTCAGGGTAACCTTTATTTATTTACCCCTTTTTTGTGATATCCAATTGGTAGTTATAGTCTTGTCCAATCGCTGCAACTCCTGTACAGACTCTGGAGAGGCAAAGGTCGAGAGCCATGCGTCCTCCGAAACACAACCCTACTAAGCTGCACTGCTTCTTGACACACTGCTTGCTTAACCCAAAAGCCAACCGCACCAATGTGTCGGAGGAACTAGCAACCCGAGTCAGCGTGCATGCGCACCGGCCCGCCACAGGAGTCGCTAGAGCGCGATGGTATAAGGACATCCTGGCAGGCCAAAACCTCCCCTAACTCGGACTACGCTGCGACACAGCCCGGGATCGAACCTGAATCTGTAGTGACGCCTCTAGCACTGTGATGCAGCGCCTTAGATTGCTGTGCCACTCGGGAGGCTGTCAGGGTAACTGTTACATCAGCGTTTTCCAACTCCAGTCTTCCAGTACCCCCAACAGTACATATTTGTGTTGTGGCCCCAGACAAACACACCTGAATCTAATTGTCAGCTAATCATCAAGCCCTTGACAAGTTGAATTGGGTATTTTTGTCCGGGGCTGCAACAAAATGTGTGCTGTTGCGGGTACTGGAAGACTGGAGTTGGGAAACACTGCTGTACATATAATATTATTTTTGAAGCAGGTCTGATGTGAAGCTTGTCTCCCAACCCTCTCCTCAGGGAACACCTGATTAACTGGCACATCTGATTTAATTAGTCAACTTATCCACAAGCCTTTGACTAATTTAATCAGGTGTGCCAGTTTAGGTTTAAAACTAAAATATTAAATGTCCAACCAACTTTTTTTGTTAGCGGTATTAGGCATTACACACAACAGAGAGAGTCTTTGAAGGCTGCCTATTTCATCTGTTATGCACTTTCAATATCCAAGCAGAGAGCCAGAGGACAGGGAGAACAGAATCACATTAGGCACTCACTGATTGGGGCAAAGTGTCAGGCCTCCTAAAAGCCTAATGTATTTTTACCACAATATTGATTAGTACTACCAGACAGCTATGTGTATAGTAAATATTTGATCCAGTCCCATCCCACTCCCTTAAAGATCTCTCAACAACAGTTAGGGCACTCTAAGGACTCCAAGGACTGAGCACCAGAGGTCCTGTATATGTCCTCGGTACATTGTTTCTTTCTCCAAAGAACATTTGATCCAGACAGTAACTTCACTTACTGGCTGTTTCTTTCCCCCATGCAGGGCTGAAGGTGCGTGAGGTGTTGATCAACGTGTCCCGTCAACAGGTGGAGGACTTCCACGGCCCAGAGGACTACTGGTGTCTATGTGTGGCCTGGAGCCACCTAGGCACCTCCAAGAGCCGCAAGGCCACGGTCCACATCGCATGTGAGTAGCCTACTACAGTATTGTATCACCCATAGTAGTTTTTCCCAATCCTATTCCTGGGGACCCAAAGGGGTGTTTTTGTCTAGCACTTTATTCTTGATTCAACTAACCAACTCATCAAGCCTTTAGTTTAATCAGGTGGGTTAATGTTAGAGCAAAAACTAAAATGTGCACCCTTTTTGGTCCCCAGGACCAGGATTAGGAAACACTGACCTATAGAACTTACATGGTAAAATAACAGTTAAATAAAATAAAAATAATGACCTGAAATGATATTCAGGTCAGTTATGCCATTGTGGGTGGACTGGTGTCATTTTGAGTGTCCCCGTGAGTTTACCAGTCAAATTTCAATGGTCAGAGACCGAGTTTCTATGTCCGTTCTACTCATTATATTTATAAAGCACCTCAGTCTCACATTATGGCTCGTGGCCAAAACTGCACTGCAGGACTAGATGGATAGAAAGCCGACGTGCAACTTAGCAAAAAAAAATGATCCCCATGACATATACTTTTAAGTTTAATGGGCATATATGTATGAATATGTACTCATCAGCCAGTGTAGTCTATCCTCCAAATAACCTTGGCAACCTGCAGACAGATGGAGCCGGGGAGGCAGGAAGGAAAGGAGACCACCTCCTGGTTCATTCAGACCCGTTCCTCACTCCCAAGGTTGATGTCATGTCCAAACTAAGGACAGGGTAAGGCAGGGAGAGTCAGTGGCAAGTGGTGTTAGTGATGGGGAGATTGAGGGCAGGCTGGGCATGGGGTGGACTGACAGCAGGGTGTTATCTCCCCACACAGACCTGAGGAAGAACTTTGAGCAGGACCCCCAGGGGAAGGAAGTTCCAATCAAAGGGATGATCGTGCTGCACTGCCGCCCCCCAGAGGGAGTGCCAGCAGCAGAGGTAAGACCCCAGCTTCCCAGCCCTTAACAGTTATGACCCCTCCAACAGTGTAGGAGCCTCTCTGTGCAGGGAACAGCTTACCTTACACTCCAGGCTGTTGAGAGGCTCTAGAATAAAGCATTTCAACTCTTATGCAGCAAGGGGAAAACTGTCTGCTTTGAACACATATTTATTCCCGACTGTGTTGTGTCAGCTGTAGGCATACACTACACACTGTGATTTTTTTTACGATGACAGTGTTATTGGATGCACTGTTCAAAATAAATGTGCATACAGTATTATTGAAATGCAGTGTCTAGAGTTAATCAGTATGAACTATAGCTCTGTGGTGCATGTGTGGGTTTGAGTGGATTTTGGCTGTGGGTAACCTGTGAGTTATGAATGATTCAGCGTGGAGAGGATGGTGGGGGTGATGCCAGCCTGGTTTGTGTACCAAATGGCACCCTATTCCTCATGTAGTGCACTACTTTCAATCAGAGCCCTATGGGCCCTGGTCAAAGGTAGTGCACTATATGGAATAGGGTTCCATTTGGGATGCAGACCAGGCTGAGAAGAGCCCAGAATCTCCTCTCCAGTCCTTTGTCAACATAAATGAGCTCAGCCAGAAGTGAATACTGTATAACACAGAGCAGGCGTTCACAGCCCAGACCATTGTACAGTACCCACCTCTTCATGAAATATTGAGATTGCAAGTGTAGTGTGAGGTTTTTGGGAGCCTTTTTTCGGCAGGCTGGCTGACTGTGGGATGGATGCTGCTCCCGCTCCTGCTCGCACCCCTCTCAGCTCTAATAGAATGTGAGTTGGTGTCTTTGATGCACTGTAAACATCCCTCTGGAGGAACGTGTTCAGAAACTCCTTCGGTCAGCAATGATGTCGAGGCAAGCTAATAAGTCGCTCGGAATTGGATACATTTTGCATCATTGTGGCTGAGACCGCTTATATTAGCCTATGCCTGGCACTTTGGGAGAGGCTGAGATTGTCTCCTAGCTCGGCTCTCTGGAACATTACTTGCATAAGGGAAACGTAACACTGGATTTACTGCTCTGCTCTCAACTTGGCTCTCCATCTCACTTCAAATTTTTTCAGGCACACATTTTTTTTAATTTATTTTTTATTTTATTTTTTTTTACCCCCTTTTTTCTCCCCAATTTCATAGTATCCAATTGTTAGTAGTTACTGTCTTGTCTCATCGCTACAACTCTCATACGGGCTCGCGAGAGTTGAAGGTCGAGAGTCATGCATCCTCCGAAACACAACCCAACCAAGCTGCACTACTTTTTAACACAGCGCGCATCCAACCAGGAAGCCAGCTGCACCAATTTGTCGGAGGAAACACCGTACACCTAGCGACCTGGTCAGCGTGCACTGCGCCCGGCCCACCACAGGAGTCGCTAGTGCGCGATGAGACAAGGATATCCCTACCGGCCAAACCCTCCCTAACCCGGACGACGCTAGGCCAATTGTGCGTCGCCCCATGGACCTCCCGGTCGCGGCCGGCTGCGAAAGAGCCTGGGCTCGAACTCAGAGTCTCTGGTGGCACAGCTAGCACTGCGATGCAGTGCCTTAGACCACTGCACCACCCGGGAGCAGGCACACATTTTCAAGTGAGGCTGTTAAGTGAGTTGCTTTGAAAACACACTGCATTTTGGCATTTTATTCTCATTCAAATCAGATATCTATGGACATTGCAAATGTGCTGAAGCAAAGAGCAAGTCAATACTCTTAATTTTATTTTTAAGATTAAGTTTCAGAGGTCGTTTTTAAATTTCACTTCATAAGGGGTTTCATTAAAATATATATCCAACTTCAGTCATTGAGGTAACCACGCACATTAGGAATAGAAGGAGAAGTATAAAATGTTATATTCCTATACACCACAAGAATAATAATACAGCCTACTCATACCACTTTTATTTTGTTTGATCTGCCATATGTTGGAATTATTTTTACCATTTTAGCACCGCAGCTTAGCGAAGTTAACAAAGTCAAAAATGTGTGAGAGAATAATTGACTGTGGTTTCCTATTTTTTCATCATAACACATTTACTCTTGTATTAAAGAAGTAATGAATATTTTAATGAGGAGTGTGTATATGGGTTAGATGTATAACGTTTCAAATCATTTGGACTGGAGCCGACATCAGAAAATCTTGAATAATGAACCCATTCTAGGATCATCTGAAAGGAAAGTGAAATGAACAGTCAAACTATAAACCACCACACTTAATTTATGGAATGAAAATATCTTAATGTGAAATTAAACACATTGAACAGTCTCAGAAATGGGAACCCAGACCATGACACAAAATACTGAACAATTTCAGGGCTGCATCCCAAATGGCACCCCATTCTCTAGTAGTACTACTTTTGACCAGGGCCCATGGAGCACTACACAGGGTATCATCTGGGATGCACAAGATGATAATTCCAAGTGTTTCAAATGTAATTATTCATAAATGGAAGAAAAAAATCACAGAGAAAAGAACACTGGCGTGCTGCTGTGATTATTTGTACTACATTCTACCTCCAATACTGCTTTTGACTAATTTAGCCAATTGAAGTGAAAAGGAACAAAAGGCACTAAAACAGCTTGTTAAACTCTTAGTGCATTTCCATTGTGGCAAACAATAAATATATTACATTCCACATGTAATTGCCTTCCTTTCTTGTTAGTTTCTTCCAAAATACACAGACTTTACTATTGCCATCAAAGTAATTGGGTGATACTATTGATTCACTGTAACTAATTTCAGTGAATGAGCTACTTTTTGCTACAATACCATTCCACATTCAGCCTTATGTGCTCGCTTCGAGGCAAGCAACACTGAACCATGCATGAGAGCACCAGCTGTTCCCTCCCACTTTGATCTTGCTCACCAATGTCTAAATGACTATCGTCCCCCGTAGCACTCACATCTGTAGCCATGAAATGCTTTGAAATGCTGGCCATGGCACACATCAACATCATCCCAGACACCATGGACCCACTACAATTCACATACCGCCCTAACAGATCCACAGATGACGCAAACTCTATTGCATTCAACACAGCCTTCTCCCACCTGAACAAGAGGAACACCTATGTGAGAATGCTGTTAATTGATTACAGCTGTATTCAACAACATAGCGCCCTCCAAGCTCATCACTAAACTCAGGACCCTGGAAATAAACACCTCCCTCTGCAGCTGGATCTTGGACTACCAAAACATTTCTGCAGTATTGAAGGTCCCCAAGAACACAGTGGCCTCAATCATTCTTAAATGGAAGAAGTTTGCAACCACAAAGACTCTTCCTAGAGCTTGCCGCCTGGCTAAACTGAACCATCGGGGCTGAAGGGCTTTGGTCAGGGAGGTGACCAAGAACCCTCTGACAGAGCTCCAGAGTTCCTCTGTGGCGATGAGAGAACCTTACAGAAGAACAACCATGTTTGCAGCACTCCACCAATCAGGCATTTATGGTGGAGTAGCCAGACGGAAGCCACTCTTCAATAAAAGGCACATGGCAACCCACTTGGAGTTTGCCAAAAAGCACCGAATGACTCTCTGACCACGAGAAACAAGATTCTCTGATCTGATGAAATTAAGATTGAACTCTTTGGCTTGAATGTAAAGTGTCATGTCTGGAGGAAACCTGGCACCATCCCTCCGGGGAAGCATGGTGCTGGTAGCCTCATGCTGTGGGGATGTTTCAGTGGCAAGGACTGGGAGACTAGTCAGGATCGAGGGAAAGATGAATGGAGCAAAGTACAGAGAGATCCTTGATGAAAACCTGCTCCAGAGCTCTCAGGACCTCAGACTGGGGCGAAGGTTCACCTTCCAACAGGACAACGCACACAGCTAATACAACGTAGGAGTGGCTTTGGGACAAGCCTCTGAATGTCCTTGAGAGGCCCAGCCAGAACCCTGACTTGAACACGATCGAACATCTCTGGAGAGACATTAAAATAGCTGTGAAGTGACGCTCTCCATCCAACCTGACAGAGCTTGAGAGGATCTGCAGAGAAGAATGGGAGAAACACCCAAAAAACACAGGTGTACCAATGTTGTACCCAAGAAGACATGAGGCTGTTATCGCTGCCAAAGGTGCTTCAGCAAAGTACTGAGTAAAGGCTCTGAATACTTATGTAAATGTGATATTTCAGTTTATTTTTAATACATTTGTAAAACTGTCTAAACTATTTTTGCTTTGTCATTATGGGGTATTGTGTGTGTAGATTGATGAGAAAAAAAATCATTAATATTTGAATAAGGCTGTATCGTAACATGTGGAAAAGGTCAAGAGATCTGAATACTTTCCGAATGCACTGTATATACACTACATTACTAACAGAATGTGGACACCTGCTCGTCGAACATCTAATTTCAAAATCATTGGCTTTAATCTGGAGTTGGACTCTCTTTGCTGCTATAACAGCCTCTACTGTTCTGGGAAGGCTTTCCACTAGATGTTAGAACATTGCTGCGGGGACTTGCTGCCATTCAGCACTGATGTTGGTGATTAGGCCTGGCTCACAGTCGCGGTTTCAATTCATCCCAAAGGAGTTCGATAGGGTTGAGGTCCTGGCTCTGTGCAGGCCAGTCAAGTTCTTCCACACCAATCTGAACAAACCATTTCTGTATGGACCTCGCTTTGTGCATGGAGGCATTGTCATGCTGAAACAGGAAAGGGCCTTTGACCAACTGACTTCTTGATAAGGCGGAATTCTATGACGGTGCCATGTTGAAAGTCACTGAGCTTTTCAGTAAAGCCATTCTACTGCCAATTGTCTATGGAGGGCCTCCCGGGTGGCGTGGTGGTCTAAGGCACTACTACCAATTGATTACCACGAAATTGGGTAGAATAAAAGGGCAATTATTTTTTATATAAAAACATATATATTTTTTAATTGCCTATGGAGCAATGTTCCAACAAGTAAGCATGCCCGTGTGCTCGATTTTTATACACGTCAGCAACGGGTGTGGCTGAAATAGCCGAATTCACTAACTTGAAAGGGTGTCCACATACTTACGTATGTGTGTATGTGTGTGTGTGTTATACAGTGGCCATATCTACCTCAATTACCAAGTTATTGTTACTCATTGTGTATTTATTCCTTGTGTTAATATTTTGCTATTCTGTCAACAACAACAAAAATCTCTCTGCATTTTTGGGAAGGGCCCGTAAGTAAGCATCTCCCTGTTATTCTACACCTGTTGTTTATGAGGCATGTGACAAATACAATTTTATTTGATTTTATTATGTGCCATCATGCTTCTTTCCAATTCCCTAGCTCTGCCCCCGCTGTTAATTCCGCACAGGTCAGAGCAAACTCTCAAAGAGAAAATGATGAGTTTCATTATTAAGCCAAGCAATTACATTCCCCAGTGTGGTCGGGCAGTGCAGTAAAGAGCTCAATTTTCTTTTCTAAGATAAGACAGATCTGGGTGGAATAGTATTGTGGTGCTGCCACGTTGCTCAGGGGAGGAGAGGCGGTATTTGGGAAGCAACAGGAAGGCGGACTGGCTACACAACCGTGCTTTGTCTTCCCTATCTTTTTTGATTAACCCTCCTGAGTGGCAAACACATTAGCGGTGGAGATAGCTCCGACACAGCCCTCCCCTCCCCTGTCTGCATGTATGTCTGGTTCACACAGATATGAACACATAGAGGCATGCAAAGTTCAAAGACTTTGATTCGGCTCAATCTGTGTGTGCGTGTGTGCGTCTTCGTGCGTGTGTGTGTGTGCGGGTGCGTCTTTGTGCGTGTGTGTGTACATCTCTGTTCGTAAACCTCGGGGTGGATTACTAACACACTTGGCGTTCGCTACTGACTCTGTGTTCAGTGGGGCTACATGACATCTCCCAGTCCCTGGGGCTCGTCTGTCATAGTTGTTTAATTCTTGTAATTGTCTTGATGAGATACACAGGAATGAAAAAAGTTACCCCACCCACACTGTCACAAGCTCCACCACGTGTATCTATAGACCTTCCATGGCTCCTCAGCACAGTTGTCTGAAGGGGAGCACTACTAACTCTGTGTCTCAGATGGCACCCTATTGCCTATGTAGTGCACTACTTTTGACTAGGGCCCATAAGGGTCTAGTCAAAAGCAGTGAGCTATATAGGCAAAAGGGTGCAGTTTGGACACAGCCTGTGATTCCCTCAGAGAATCAGCCATGACATGATGCATCAGCATTTCTATGCTTTTACCTGTTGAGCTATAGTAGGTTCCCAGGATAGTAGGGAAGAGACAAAGACACAGCCATATACTAGAGCCTCACCTAGAATGTGAGTGTCACCTAGAAAAGAAAATCTGCACACTCTCATGGCTCCAATGCAATACATTTAATATAACAACATTTTCACAGCTATGCTGCCAATTGTCACCCACCTACTGTATAGGTCTCAGATTTGTATCTTTATATGGCATGATGACAGCTGATCTTCCTGGGGTCCAAAGACATTACAAACATAAGACTTTACAAGATGTTACTGTCACCGAGGTTTCAGTGTCCTCTCCGCTCTGCTCCAGGAGATCAGAGGTCCTCCCACGTCCCCACAGATACACATGGCCTCGGCCTGGAACCCGGTTCTCCATCAAGCCTGTGACACTGATGGCCACCTCCTAATTGAAACAAATGTGCCAATTAGGCAATTCATCTCTCACATCCTCCGCCACACACTTACAGGGCTAATTTGTATTTGTCCCCGCCACACTTTCTTTTTCCTTCTCCTTCCGTTTCTGCCGGGTGGATCTTTTCATCATTACCCTAAGGATGTTAGCAGTGGCAGGCGACAGCCCGGTAATGTAGAGCAGGTCCTACAGCTCAGTGAGGGCCGGGCGGATTGTGCCACGCATTAATTGCCTCTTTCAACTCGCAAATTTCCCCTGATGAAATTGAAATAAATACATAAAGAGGGAAACACTCCTCTGCCACCGCTACCGCCGGCTCTCTTCCAGTGACAGATTGTTTTAATCATGAAACATTAGAGTCAATCCCCAGTCTTTTCCTCCCCTTATCTTCCTACTTTAGTACATTAACTGCTTGCCTCTGATGCCATCTTGCTAAAGGGTATCTTTTAATTGCGCCTTGGAATCTGGAATCCATTGAAGGGGATTTCCAAGTCTTGTTTAAAGTGAAGGGAAACAAGGCTTCAGCTATTCCTAGTTCTCCTGTTTCTAGGTCATAAAGTATGGTACTCATTGACGTCAGAGAGGTTGTACATCAGAGTAGATCTGCGGAGGAGAATACAATAGGCCTATCTATGAAATATGATTGTGTGTGTATAAATATGTGCATGCAGTGCAATACACTGTGTGCTAGATATTTGGGACACCAGCTCTTTCCATGATATAGACTGACCATGTGAATCCAGGTGAAGCAAATGATCCCTTGTTGATATCACTTGTTAAATCCACTTCAATAAGTGTAGATTTGTATTTGTATTTATTATGGATCCCTATTAGCCAAGGCAGCAGCTACTCTTCCTGGGGCAAAAAAATTAAGGAAATTATACATT